>NW_024726523.1:0-22647 GCF_018991925.1 Homarus americanus
ACTGAATGATAACTGCAACTTTGCGTATTAAAACTCATTACTCTTACCGAAGTAATATAGTGCGTGGTTATGTTATGTCATGTTAGGATAGATTATAAACTACATTGGGTTACATTTCGTGAGGTTCGGTGACGCTACAGGAAGTTAGGTGAGGTACCTGGAGGTTAGGTGAATGTTGACTGACTGACTGACTGACAATTACTAGGAAGTGGTTCCAACACGTTCACGCACAACCTATACTCATACCACAAGTCCAGAATTAGAGAGGATCATGTTATTGGATATATTTTCAACGATTTACTCAGTGTCTAACCAACTCTTTAGCGATTTAAATGTGGACCTAAAATTAGGTCCGTATATTTGTTTGTCGTGGTGGTGGTGGTGGTATGCGCCCGTCCATCAGGTTGATTAACCACCAAAACCATAAAGGGTGCGGCCCTGCCGTTTCAGGGCATACACCACATCCATGGCGGTGACGGTCTTCCTTTTTGCGTGCTCGGTGTAGGTGACGGCGTCACGGATGACGTTCTCCAGAAACACCTTGAGGACGCCGCGGGTCTCCTCGTAGATGAGGCCGGATATACGTTTAACACCTCCACGCCGAGCTAGACGACGAATGGCGGGCTTGGTGATACCCTGGATGTTGTCACGAAGCACCTTACGATGACGCTTGGCGCCACCCTTTCCAAGTCCCTTGCCGCCTTTGCCTCGTCCAGTCATGTTGTTGTGGTTGCTACTACAGGTGGTCCTGGTGTGGCTTCGCCGATCGAATCGAAAAATGCTAGTGACAGGGGGGAAGGAGGTTCAGGAGAAGAATAAAGGGAGGATTGAAGTGAATTTTAGGAGGAGAGAACAGATGCAGTGGCTAAACACCGCTTGCGTGAGGGATTATAAGATGGGGGCAGCAGCAACAACCCGGCTGGACGCGGCAGGGAGGCGACAAGACAAGGCCAGGCTAGCGTCAGGTCAAGCGTCAGGTCAAGCGTCAGGTCAGGCGTCAGGTGCGTGTTGGGTTGGGCAATGGATGTTCAGTGCTTGGTCGGCTTGATTGTGTTTTGGTTTCTTGTGTGGAGGGGATGTCTTGGTCTTCTTAGCTTGATGTCGATTTTCTTCTCTCTCTCCTTCTCTTCTTGCTCTCTTGAATTGTCCATTAGTTTGTGTTTGGGTCTTCTTGTTCGTCTTCCTCGTATTTTAAGTCCTCATAGGTGTGGAAGAATTCAGAGAGGGAGAGGTTGACCACGTGGGCTTCAGCACCACTGGCCGCGTGGGCTTCAGCACCACGGGCCACGTGGTGTTCTTGGTTCTGTGTGGTGGGCTGCTTCTGTTGAGTTTTCTTATCTTGGTTTTTCTTTACTGCTGGTTTTTTCTTTTCTTGGGAGCGTACAGCAAGGAGGGCCTCTTTGTAGCTCAGTTTTTTCTCAAGACGAGCCTTGGCTACCCTGCATTCCTCCTTCCATCTGGGGCAGGTCCGGTCGGCGGAGGAGTGTGGGCCACCACAGGCAACGCATTTTTTCTCTGTGTTGGGGCAGGCCGTGTAGCGGTGTCCAGGGCTGCCACACATGGAGCAGGTGTCTTCCTGCACCTCACACTTGTTTACAGTGTGTCCATAGTGCTGGCATTTGTAACACCGTTTCGGTCTGCAGTAGGGCTTGACTGGCATAGTTATCCACGCCAGTTGAGCTTCCTTGGGTAGGGTGGAGTGGTGTCCGATGAGGGCAGTGGTGTCGGACAGCTTCTTCACAACTTGGAGCTGCTGCTCCTTGAGGAGCTCACTCAGCTCTGCTTTGTCCATGTGGGCAATTTCGGCGTGGGAGATTACACCCAGCTTCAAGTTGTCCCACATGAAGGCAAACATTTTAAAAGGAAGGCCGTTGATGTCTGGGATCTCCGCGAGTTGAGCGGGCATGCCCATCTCGGCGAAGGTGATCTTGATGTCACCATGGAGCTTTAGGCGTTCTACCTTGGTGACCCCCACGATCCCATTAGCTTCGAAAAACTTCTGGAGAACTAGGAGGTTTAGTTTCTTGGGGCAGGTCGGCGTGTCCGGACGTATCCGCGCCACGTTAACAAACTCGTATCCGTTCATGGTGAGGGAGAGAGAGTGGCTTCGCCCACGGTTTGGTGGGAGTAGGTGGCGTGCTGTGGACGCAGCGGTAGTATCGTTCATCCAAGGCCGTCCCTCCCTCTTGGAGGTGGGGCGTAGCTTGCGGATGACGCATGCGGCACTCGTGGCCAATGAGGTGGCCACTAGCTGGAGAATGTCTGTATATAAGCCCGCCCGCCTGCCAGGCCGCCGGGCGCGCCACTCCGAGGCTGACCACGTCCAAGAGTGGGGGCCGGTGGTAAGCGTCCACTGATCGGGGGTCCGCTCACACTTGCAACCTGCAGTATCCCTCCAATCTGCAGGTGGGACCACCTCCAATCCCAATCCGGTCTGGCTGCTCCTGGAGCTCCAGCCGGAACCACCAAACGGGCCGCCTATAGGCAAAGGCCCGTGTCGGACTACGGTCCGACAATCTATACAACAACAACAACAACCAGGCCGCCCGTATTTACTATTTCGTCGTCGAGATGGCCCGTACTAAACAGACTGCCCGCAAGTCCACTGGAGGCAAGGCTCCACGGAAGCAGCTTGCCACCAAGGCAGCTCGCAAGTCCGCCCCAGCCACCGGTGGTGTCAAGAAGCCCCATCGTTACAGGCCCGGAACCGTCGCCCTTCGTGAGATCCGTCGGTACCAGAAGAGCACAGAGCTACTCATCAGGAAGCTGCCCTTCCAGCGCCTGGTGCGTGAGATCGCCCAGGATTTCAAGACTGACCTGCGCTTCCAGTCGTCTGCCGTCATGGCTCTGCAGGAAGCCTCTGAGGCTTACCTGGTGGGTCTTTTCGAGGACACCAACCTGTGTGCCATTCACGCCAAGCGCGTTACCATCATGCCCAAGGACATCCAGCTGGCCCGGCGCATCCGCGGAGAGCGTGCTTAAGTCCTCTTCCTTGGGGAAAAAGAAAAAGCACAACAAAACCTACCAGACATCTATAACTCGGCCCTTCTCAGGGCCAAAGAACTGTTCTGAAGATAATTTTCATGACAATCGAAATGGTTGGTGGTAGGAGAGCGTTAATTTCGGTTACCCAAATCGCCTAACGGTAAGTTGGTAACATTCGTGCAGGCACGAATGTATAGTAGGTCATCAATTCGGGAGGTGGGTGGGTGCAACAAACAAGAGCTAGTAACAAATAAATATATAAAGAATAAGTAAGTAAATAAATAAATAAAATAAAAGAAAATACAATAAAATACAATAAAATAAAATAAATTGTTTACATGAAATAGGCGTGCTGCAAACATGAAATGAAGCCCAAACACACTCCATGTATGTCACTTTGCAGTGGGTGTAAAAGTACTCCACGCAGAATTTATTTATTTATTTATTATGTTTCGATTTAGTCCGGTTTCTACGCCAATAGAGAATGCAGATTATTATAATTTTTTTTTTTTTTTATTTCCCTCTCAATATATCACTGTCGGTAACTGTCTCTTTAACATGTAACTGTGGCTCCGATGGAGCCGATTAAGTTGTAGTAGTGGGATGGCGTGTTTGTTGTGCACAAGTAACCTCTTACTTGGAAGAGGTGTACTTGGTGACAGCCTTGGTGCCCTCAGACACGGCATGCTTGGCCAGTTCACCGGGCAGCAAGAGTCGGACAGCTGTCTGGATTTCCCGACTTGTAATGGTGGAGCGTTTGTTGTAGTGCGCCAGGCGGGAAGCCTCGGCAGCGATGCGCTCGAAGATGTCGTTCACGAAAGAGTTCATGATGGACATAGCTTTGGAGGAGACTCCTGTGTCGGGGTGCACTTGCTTCAGTACCTTGTAGATGTAGATGCTGTAGCTTTCCTTCCTCCTGCGCTTCTTCTTCTTGTCACCCTTGGCAATGGCCTTCTGGGCCTTTCCAGCCTTCTTGGCAGCCTTTCCGGAAGTTTTGGGAGGCATGGCGGCACAGTTACTCGTGGCGCGGAGCGAGAGAATTGAAAACTGGCCCGACTAACTTTTCCTTATATACCGAGCGGGCCGCTCAGGATCAGACTGGCTGCAGCTACGGCTCTCTTACATTGGTTGGGTCCGCGAGACGGCCACCTGGCCTGATCCTGAGCTTGGTATAAAAGACCAAGGTGGCGGGCGGAAATTTAACTCCTATCACGAAAAGCAGCAGCAGCAACATGTCAGGACGCGGCAAGGGAGGCAAAGTGAAGGGCAAGTCAAAGTCCCGTTCTAGCAGGGCCGGACTCCAGTTCCCCGTGGGTAGGATCCACCGTCTCTTGCGTAAAGGCAACTATGCTGAGCGTGTTGGTGCAGGTGCCCCTGTGTACCTTGCAGCCGTCATGGAGTACCTGGCAGCAGAAGTGCTCGAGCTGGCCGGTAACGCCGCCCGCGACAACAAGAAGACCCGCATTATCCCGCGTCATCTTCAGCTTGCCATTCGCAATGACGAGGAGCTGAACAAGCTCCTGTCTGGAGTCACCATTGCCCAAGGGGGTGTCCTTCCTAACATCCAAGCTGTGCTCCTCCCCAAGAAGACAGAGAAGAAATAAGAACCCAAGGTTCGTTCACACAAGACAACCTAACCAAACAGGCTCCTTTCGGAGCCACAGGATATCACTTAAAGAGAGAAATATACGACATCAACGTTTTGCAGGATAACACTCTATTTTACGTGTAATTAGCATAGTATTGTGGAAATTGAGTGAAATTGTTTTTGAATGGTGTAGATGTGAAGGGGTACTGCGGGGGCCTGGGGTGGGGGACTTAAACGGGACTTAGAAGGGCGCAGAAGCAAGCAGCAGCAGCAGCAGCAGCAGCAGGGAGGCGACCTTATTTTCAGTCAGGTTCATACACAAAGAAATACATCAGATTCATTGACAGTACAGTACACATTTACCAGTGTGGGCTAGCCAATTTGGGATAAAGAGCAAGAATGTAATGTCCTCAATGAAGTAATGACATAGTTCAAGATACAATAAGTGAGGTGGCCTGAAGTCTTTGACAGTGTCCCATTCAATAATATAGTAGTGCTTTAAAGGTGTATCACCAAGTTTACATGCTGAGTGTTCCGGTATGGGTACAGCGTTACTAACTAGCCAGATGTGTCTGTATCCTAACCTAATTCTGGCCACGACTACATCACACAGGCAAGTTGTTTGGACACTCTTCCTAGCCCCCTTGGTCCCTGTTCACCTACCTACTGTAGCAGTAAGTAGGTACCTGTTGTAAATCGAAACGTTGCCAATTTGTATTCAGGGAAAGTTGTTGGAGCTTCTAAACTTGAACTGACACAATCCGAGGAGTGGTGACCCGAGGATCACAGACACTATCTCTCCCTTCCTAACCTCCTGCTCCTTCCTCTGTCCTCCAAAAATTGAACCATGCTATCGCAAAGGTAATAATACAGGTAGAGACAACAACATATTTTCCTATTGTCTTATTATATATTAATAACAGAAACGCTGCCGCCATCCTGGAGGCTTTACATTGTCTCACTGTTCATTCCCTCCACAATTCTTCCTCTTACTTCTTCTTCTTCTTCCACCAATACTTTATTAACGGTGTATGTAAGTTTCACCATGTTTTGCACTCCAGCGGTAGAGCAAAGTATATTTTGTTAGCAATAAACCAAAAGCATATTTTATGGCCTAATCATCACTACATAGAACACCACCCATAAAGCATGATACTAGTAGACCACAAACTGCTATAAACACCCAAAGCATATTTTATTGCCTAATCATCCATCACTACATAGAACACCACTCATAAAGCATGATACTATTAGACCACAAACTGCTATAAACCCCGAAAATATACTATACTAGTGACTCTAATTGTGTTACCCAATATTATACGAAATAATACTATAAAACATAATAATAAACACACTAATAGTGTATATTAGTTGAATGCACAATCTGATGAGAAATCAAAAAAAAAAAAAAAAACATAACAATAACCTAGAAAGAGTGTAGAGTATTTTTGTGCAAACTATTATACTAGTAGATGGTCTAAGATAACTGTATGTGAAGGAAAAGGTGTGCTCTCCACTCAAACTTTCTTTTTATGAAATCTCCTACTCCCCAGCTGAGCGGTACGCCCAATGGGAAACAAAACGTGGCACATAACACGCCGCCCGCCAGCTCTGGCTCGGTGAATAGGAATCAGTAATCGGGCGGAGTATAAACAACACCGCCGCCAATGTGCTCCTCCCATCTCTGAGGAAATCTGGCGGGCAACTTAGTATTATATTAGCATGTAATAATAATAACAATAATAATAATAATAATACTACTACTACTACTAATAATAATAATAATATTAATAATAATAATATTAAAAATAATAACATGCAATTTCATTTTATAACACATACAAACAAAATAGTGTATAGCCTACTATACTTAACTATAATAGGTTAGGTTGCGTAGGAGGATCTAAAAAGTACAGTAGTATACACACACACACACACACACACACACACACACACTTCGCTACTATATGCCAGACGCTCCCCCGGCTTGACACAACCACTCTCCCTGCTTACCTACCAGCCCCCCCTTCCCACTGACTTAGTAGAAGTATTTGAAATAGCAAAACGCCTGGACAAACTAAAATTAAAACGCTCTACCACCCCCATTGACTTACCAATGAAACGCTTCAAGGAGTTCTCCCCGGAGCTTGCTAAACCCCTATGCTCCATCATCAATGCTTCTCTCAGTCAAGCCAGATGCCCAGCTGACTGGAAGACCTCTTATGTATCACCAGTGCCCAAGTCAACCAACCCACAATCCTTAAATCAGCTACGACCTATTGCAATCACCCCAATACCCAGCCTAATCTGTGAAAGTTTTGTGTTCGACTGGCTGGGCTTTTGCTGATATTGCAGGAGTCGTAGTAGACCCTCAGCAATTTGGCAACATGAAAACTTCCTCCACCACTGACTGACTGTCTTGTCAGCTTTCTCGATTACATATACCGCCATCTCGAGAAACGAAAAACGTCTGTAGCTGTCGCCTTCATTGATTTCACTAAAGCGTTCGACCTAGTCGACCACAATATAATCATCAACTAAGCTATTGACCTCGGGCTTCGGAGAAGTCTTATTATACCAGGGCTTACAGACTTCCTCAGTGACCGACGCCAAGCTGTACGCTTCCGAGGGGCTGGCTGTCTCCACCTTTCAGTCACTCACCTGTGGCGTCCCCCAAGGCACCAAGATGGGACCACTCTGCTTCCTTATGCTCATCAATGATGCCCTAAGAGAAACCCCTGCTCGCTGGAAATATGTCGACGACTCCACCATTGGGATCAGCGTCAACAATTCTGCTCCAAACTATACCGCCCTTCAGGATTTATTGAACAGTCTCCAAAACTGGGCCACCAACAACCATGGTTATGCACATCAACCTCTCCTCCGACATTGTCCCACCTCCTTCCATTACTCTAGGTCCGAACACACTCCAGGTTTTAGATTCCACGAAGCTCCTCGGCGTCACCATAGACAACAAACTAAATTAGAAACCACACGTCAGTGAAGTTATCAAATCCTCCAGTTTCCGTCTCCACCTCCTACGCCGACTCAAGTCCCTCGGTGTTCCTGCACACGAGCTCCTCAGTGTTTACACAACATTCATACTTCCCAAGCTCACCTGGTCTTCCTCCCTAAATGCCACACAACGTAAACACCTAGAAAAAGTGCAAAAGAGGCCATGCAAGATTATTCTCTACCCTTCCTACTCCACATATCAAGAAGCGCTCAACACACTGACCGACCCTTTAGACTCTCACTGACCATCACCACGACCTCATCTGCAAATTTGGTAAGAAGCTTCTACACCATCCCCGACACCGGCTCCTACTACCACCTGAGATCCCTAGTCCGAGAATTGCTCTTCGACACCACAACCGCATCCAGCCCATACGTGCACGAACTGATCGCTATAAGAACAGCCCAGTCCCAACCATTGTAAAAATTATCGATAACTTGTAATAAATCAGTGTACTCACTCCCAGTAAACACTACTCCTTGCACTGTCACTATGTTGAAATGAACTGTAGTTTGAGCTTTTCCCCAGCTAGTTATTATATGTCTTATTTGTGTCACTCATGTTACTTGTATATTATTTGTAATTCGTAACCCATTCCCCAAATATGTAACTGTATATTTTCAGCCTTCTGGCTGCCAAGCTCTTTCAATAAACCGTTAATTATTATTATTATTATTATTATTATTTATATGTTGGTCCATACCAACTCACTCCCCTGAACCCTCCTCCCCACCGGACTATCAACAAGTTCTTGCCATAAGGTACTATCTCATTTGGCAAAGGAATGGAACCAGTGATGAATAGTGGTGAACAGTGCTTAACTCAGTGAAAAACAACTCGGCAGTTGAGTCTTACCCAAGCTAGCTAACCAGCTTCACACAGTGAGGTCCCAGGTACCCGGTTATACTTCCCCTGAGACTCCACGATAGAGAGGCCTGGGACCACACCTCACCCACTTGAATGAGTGAGTCATGTCGACCACGTGGTGTCCCCAAGATGCTACGACACCACGTAGTGAATGTTTGGCTACAGCATCATCATGTGAAGTTCCTCATAACACCATCTGTGAGGTAACTGCTACATCATCAGGCCCCTCATAACGCCATCTGTGAGGGAGTTACTACACCACGTGTCTGGTGTTCAACACCTCACCTTACATGATCTACGCGTGCAAACATTAATCTGTATGTTCACTGTGTGCTCCTTCACCTATCTCTAATGAGGGCTTTTGTTAAACCACCAATGTATGTACTAAGTCATTTGTGTCCAATGTATACTTTCGAAAAGCCCTTGTTTGGGGAAGGTAGGAGAGAGTAGTCGTCATTATTGTCCAAGCCACATTATTTATTTCTATATATAAGTAATGTAGGCTGGTTTTTAAATACCTCAATCCCCTAACGGTGCCGTTTGTATATTAAGAAATACCGAAGCCATACAGTACAACACCAGCGAATATGAAGTATCACTGTAACCGGCAACTGTTACTCACTCATACCTACATACATATATAGAGTCTTTACAGAATGATAGCAGACACGAGGAAGACGAACAACAAGAGGAGAAGAGTTAGAAGAAAATCAACTTCAAGCTAAGAAGAAGAATACCAAGACATTTCCTCCAAACAACAAAACAACACACACAATCAAGCCGACCAAACACTGAGAAACCATGGCGGAACCCAACATGCACCGGACGCTTGACCTGACTCTATCCTGCCGCATCCAGGCGAGTTGCTGCTTAAAGTCCCTCACGCAAGCGCTGTTTAGCCACTGCACCTATTCTCTCCTCCTAAAATTCACTTCAATCCCCCCTGCCACTAGCATGTTATGTATGTATGTATGTATGCATGTATGATAACTGCAACTTTGCGTATTAAAACTCATTACTCTTACCGAAGTAATATAGTGCGTGGTTATGTTATGTCATGTTAGGATAGATTATAAACTACATTGGGTTACATTTCGTGAGGTTCGGTGACGCTACAGGAAGTTAGGTGAGGTACCTGGAGGTTAGGTGAATGTTGACTGACTGACTGACTGACAATTACTAGGAAGTGGTTCCAACACGTTCACGCACAACCTATACTCATACCACAAGTCCAGAATTAGAGAGGATCATGTTATTGGATATATTTTCAACGATTTACTCAGTGTCTAACCAACTCTTTAGCGATTTAAATGTGGACCTAAAAGTAGGTCCGTATATTTGTTTGTCGTGGTGGTGGTGGTGGTGGTGGTGGTGTGCGCCCGTCCATCAGGTTGATTAACCACCAAAACCATAAAGGGTGCGGCCTTGCCGTTTCAGGGCATACACCACATCCATGGCGGTGACGGTCTTCCTTTTTGCGTGCTCGGTGTAGGTGACGGCGTCACGGATGACGTTCTCCAGAAACACCTTGAGGACGCCGCGGGTCTCCTCGTAGATGAGGCCGGATATACGTTTAACACCTCCACGCCGAGCTAGACGACGAATGGCGGGCTTGGTGATACCCTGGATGTTGTCACGAAGCACCTTACGATGACGCTTGGCGCCACCCTTTCCAAGTCCCTTGCCTCCTTTGCCTCGTCCAGTCATGTTGTTGTGGTTGCTACTACAGGTGGTCCTGGTGTGGCTTCGCCCACGGTTTGGTGGGAGTAGGTGGCGTGCTGTGGACGCAGCGGTAGTATCGTTCATCCAAGGCCGTCCCTCCCTCTTGGAGGTGGGGCGTAGCTTGCGGATGACGCATGCGGCACTCGTGGCCAATGAGGTGGCCACTGAGGTGGAGAATGTCTGTATATAAGCCCGCCCGCCTGCCGGGCCGCCCGTATTGACTATTTCGTCGTCGAGATGGCCCGTACTAAACAGACTGCCCGCAAGTCCACTGGAGGCAAGGCTCCACGGAAGCAGCTTGCCACCAAGGCAGCTCGCAAGTCCGCCCCAGCCACCGGTGGTGTCAAGAAGCCCCATCGTTACAGGCCCGGAACCGTCGCCCTTCGTGAGATCCGTCGTTACCAGAAGAGCACAGAGCTACTCATCAGGAAGCTGCCCTTCCAGCGCCTGGTGCGTGAGATCGCCCAGGATTTCAAGACTGACCTGCGCTTCCAGTCGTCTGCCGTCATGGCTCTGCAGGAAGCCTCTGAGGCTTACCTGGTGGGTCTTTTCGAGGACACCAACCTGTGTGCCATTCACGCCAAGCGCGTTACCATCATGCCCAAGGACATCCAGCTGGCCCGGCGCATCCGCGGAGAGCGTGCTTAAGTCCTCTTCCTTGGGGAAAAAGAAAAAGCACAACAAAACCTACCAGACATCTATAACTCGGCCCTTCTCAGGGCCAAAGAACTGTTCTGAAGATAATTTTCATGACAATCGAAATGGTTGGTGGTAGGAGAGCGTTAATTTCGGTTACCCAAATCGCCTAACGGTAAGTTGGTAACATTCGTGCAGGCACGAATGTATAGTAGGTCATCAATTCGGGAGGTGGGTGGGTGCAACAAACAAGAGCTAGTAACAAATAAATATATAAAGAATAAGTAAGTAAATAAATAAATAAAATAAAAGAAAATACAATAAAATACAATAAAATAAAATAAATTGTTTACATGAAATAGGCGTGCTGCAAACATGAAATGAAGCCCAAACACACTCCATGTATGTCACTTTGCAGTGGGTGTAAAAGTACTCCACGCAGAATTTATTTATTTATTTATTATGTTTCGATTTAGTCCGGTTTCTACGCCAATAGAGAATGCAGATTATTATAATTTTTTTTTTTTTTTATTTCCCTCTCAATATATCACTGTCGGTAACTGTCTCTTTAACATGTAACTGTGGCTCCGATGGAGCCGATTAATTTGTAGTAGTGGGATGGCGTGTTTGTTGTGCACAAGTAACCTCTTACTTGGAAGAGGTGTACTTGGTGACAGCCTTGGTGCCCTCAGACACGGCATGCTTGGCCAGTTCACCGGGCAGCAAGAGTCGGACAGCTGTCTGGATTTCCCGACTTGTAATGGTGGAGCGTTTGTTGTAGTGCGCCAGGCGGGAAGCCTCGGCAGCGATGCGCTCGAAGATGTCGTTCACGAAAGAGTTCATGATGGACATAGCTTTGGAGGAGACTCCTGTGTCGGGGTGCACTTGCTTCAGTACCTTGTAGATGTAGATGCTGTAGCTTTCCTTCCTCCTGCGCTTCTTCTTCTTGTCACCCTTGGCAATGGCCTTCTGGGCCTTTCCAGCCTTCTTGGCAGCCTTTCCGGAAGTTTTGGGAGGCATGGCGGCACAGTTACTCGTGGCGCGGAGCGAGAGAATTGAAAACTGGCCCGACTAACTTTTCCTTATATACCGAGCGGGCCGCTCAGGATCAGACTGGCTGCAGCTACGGCTCTCTTACATTGGTTGGGTCCGCGAGACGGCCACCTGGCCTGATCCTGAGCTTGGTATAAAAGACCAAGGTGGCGGGCGGAAATTTAACTCCTATCACGAAAAGCAGCAGCAGCAACATGTCAGGACGCGGCAAGGGAGGCAAGGTGAAGGGCAAGTCAAAGTCCCGTTCTAGCAGGGCCGGACTCCAGTTCCCCGTGGGTAGGATCCACCGTCTCTTGCGTAAAGGCAACTATGCTGAGCGTGTTGGTGCAGGTGCACCTGTGTACCTTGCAGCCGTCATGGAGTACCTGGCAGCAGAAGTGCTCGAGCTGGCCGGTAACGCCGCCCGCGACAACAAGAAGACCCGCATTATCCCGCGTCATCTTCAGCTTGCCATTCGCAATGACGAGGAGCTGAACAAGCTCCTGTCTGGAGTCACCATTGCCCAAGGGGGTGTCCTTCCTAACATCCAAGCTGTGCTCCTCCCCAAGAAGACAGAGAAGAAATAAGAACCCAAGGTTCGTTCACACAAGACAACCTAACCAAACAGGCTCCTTTCGGAGCCACAGGATATCACTTAAAGAGAGAAATATACGACATCAACGTTTTGCAGGATAACACTCTGTGGAAATTGAGTGTAAATGTTTTAGAATGGTGTAGATGTGAAGGGCGGTTGTGGGGGCCTGGGGTGGGGGACTTAAACGGGACTTAGAAGGGCGCAAGAAGCAGCTTTAGCAGCAGCAGCAGCAAGGGATGAGACCTTATTTTCAGTCAGGTTCATTGACAGTACAGCAGATACATTGACATTTGTAAGTACCAGTGTGGGCTAGCCAGCTAGCCAATTTGGGATAAAGAGCAAGAATGTAATGTCCTCAATGAAGTAATGACATAGTTCAAGATACAATAAGTGAGGTGGCCTGAAGTCTTTGACAGTGTCCCATTCAATAATATAGTAGTGCTTTAAAGGTGTATCACCAAGTTTACATGCTGAGTGTTCCGGTATGGGTACAGCGTTACTAACTAGCCAGATGTGTCTGTATCCTAACCTAATTCTGGCCACGACTACATCACACAGGCAGGCAGGAGCAAGTTGTTTGGACACTCTTCCTAGCCCCCTTGGTCCCTGTTCACCTACCTACTGTAGCAGTAAGTAGGTACCTGTTGTAAATCGAAACGTTGCCAATTTGTATTCAGGGAAAGTTGTTGGAGCTTCTAAACTTGAACTGACACAATCCGAGGAGTGGTGACCCGAGGATCACAGACACTATCTCTCCCTTCCTAACCTCCTGCTTGCTCCTTCCTCTGTCCTCCCAAAATTGAACCATGCTATCGCAAAGGTAATAATACAGGTAGAGACAACAACATATTTTCCTATTGTCTTATTATATATTAATAACAGAAACGCTGCCGCCATCCCGGAGGCTTTACATTGTCTCACTGTTCATTCCCTCCACAATTCTTCCTCTTACTTCTTCTTCTTCTTCTTCTTCCATCAATACTTTATTAACGGTGTATGTAAGTTTCACCATGTTTTGCACTCCAGCGGTAGAGCAAAGTATATTTTGTTAGCAATAAACCAAAAGCATATTTTATGGCCTAATCATCACTACATAGAACACCACCCATAAAGCATGATACTAGTAGACCACAAACTGCTATAAACACCCAAAGCATATTTTATTGCCTAATCATCCATCACTACATAGAACACCACTCATAAAGCATGATACTATTAGACCACAAACTGCTATAAACCCCGAAAATATACTATACTAGTGACTCTAATTGTGTTACCCAATATTATACGAAATAATACTATAAAACATAATAATAAACACACTAATAGTGTATATTAGTTGAATGCACAATCTGATGAGAAATCAAAAAAAAAAAAAAAAACATAACAATAACCTAGAAAGAGTGTAGAGTATTTTTGTGCAAACTATTATACTAGTAGATGGTCTAAGATAACTGTATATGAAGGAAAAGGTGTGCTCTCCACTCAAACTTTCTTTTTATGAAATCTCCTACTCCCCAGCTGAGCGGTACGCCCAATGGGAAACAAAACGTGGCACATAACACGCCGCCCGCCAGCTCTGGCTCGGTGAATAGGAATCAGTAATCGGGCGGAGTATAAACAACACCGCCGCCAATGTGCTCCTCCCATCTCTGAGGAAATCTGGCGGGCAACTTAGTATTATATTAGCATGTAATAATAATAACAATAATAATAATAATAATACTACTACTACTACTAATAATAATAATAATATTAATAATAATAATATTAAAAATAATAACATGCAATTTCATTTTATAACACATACAAACAAAATAGTGTATAGCCTACTATACTTAACTATAATAGGTTAGGTTGCGTAGGAGGATCTAAAAAGTACAGTAGTATACACACACACACACACACTTCGCTACTATATGCCAGACGCTCCCCCGGCTTGACACAACCACTCTCCCTGCTTACCTACCAGCCCCCCCCCTTCCCACTGACTTAGTAGAAGTATTTGAAATAGCAAAACGCCTGGACAAACTAAAATTAAAACGCTCTACCACCCCCATTGACTTACCAATGAAACGCTTCAAGGAGTTCTCCCCGGAGCTTGCTAAACCCCTATGCTCCATCATCAATGCTTCTCTCAGTCAAGCCAGATGCCCAGCTGACTGGAAGACCTCTTATGTATCACCAGTGCCCAAGTCAACCAACCCACAATCCTTAAATCAGCTACGACCTATTGCAATCACCCCAATACCCAGCCTAATCCGTGAAAGTTTTGTGTTCGACTGGCTGGGCTTTTGCTGATATTGCAGGAGTCGTAGTAGACCCTCAGCAATTTGGCAACATGAAAACTTCCTCCACCACTGACTGACTGACTGTCTTGTCAGCTTTCTCGATTACATATACCGCCATCTCGAGAAACGAAAAACGTCTGTAGCTGTCGCCTTCATTGATTTCACTAAAGCGTTCGACCTAGTCGACCACAATATAATCATCAACTAAGCTATTGACCTCGGGCTTCGGAGAAGTCTTATTATACCAGGGCTTACAGACTTCCTCAGTGACCGACGCCAAGCTGTACGCTTCCGAGGGGCTGGCTGTCTCCACCTTTCAGTCACTCACCTGTGGCGTCCCCCAAGGCACCAAGATGGGACCACTCTGCTTCCTTATGCTCATCAATGATGCCCTAAGAGAAACCCCTGCTCGCTGGAAATATGTCGACGACTCCACCATTGGGATCAGCGTCAACAATTCTGCTCCAAACTATACCGCCCTTCATGATTTATTGAACAGTCTCCAAAACTGGGCCACCAACAACCATGGTTATGCACATCAACCTCTCCTCCGACATTGTCCCACCTCCTTCCATTACTCTAGGTCCGAACACACTCCAGGTTTTAGATTCCACGAAGCTCCTCGGCGTCACCATAGACAACAAACTAAATTAGAAACCACACGTCAGTGAAGTTATCAAATCCTCCAGTTTCCGTCTCCACCTCCTACTCCGACTCAAGTCCCTCGGTGTTCCTGCACACGAGCTCCTCAGTGTTTACACAACATTCATACTTCCCAAGCTCACCTGGTCTTCCTCCCTAAATGCCACACAACGTAAACACCTAGAAAAAGTGCAAAAGAGGCCATGCAAGATTATTCTCTCCCCTTCCTACTCCACATATCAAGAAGCGCTCAACACACTGACCGACCCTTTAGACTCTCACTGACCATCACCACGACCTCATCTGCCAATTTGGTAAGAAGCTTCTACACCGTCTCCTACTACCATCTGAGATCCCTAGTCCGAGAATTGCTCTTCGACACCACAACCGCATCCAGCCCATACGTGCACGAACTGATCGCTATAAGAACAGCCCAGTCCCAACCATTGTAAAAATTATCGATAACTTGTAATAAATCAGTGTACTCACTCCCAGTAAACACTACTCCTTGCACTGTCACTATGTTGAAATGAACTGTAGTTTGAGCTTTTCCCCAGCTAGTTATTATATGTCTTATTTGTGTCACGCATGTTACTTGTATATTATTTGTAATTCGTAACCCATTCCCCAAATATGTAACTGTATATTTTCAGCCTTCTGGCTGCCAAGCTCTTTCAATAAACCGTTAATTATTATTATTATTATTATTATTATTTATATGTTGGTCCATACCAACTCACTCCCCTGAACCCTCCTCCCCACCGGACTATCAACAAGTTCTTGCCATAAGGTACTATCTCATTTGGCAAAGGAATGGAACCAGTGATGAATAGTGGTGAACAGTGCTTAACTCAGTGAAAAACAACTCGGCAGTTGAGTCTTACCCAAGCTAGCTAACCACCTTCACACAGTGAGGTCCCAGGTACCCAGTTATACTTCCCCTGAGACTCCACGATAGAGAGGCCTGGGACCACACCTCACCCACTTGAATGAGTGAGTCATGTCGACCACGTGGTGTCCCCAAGATGCTACGACACCACGTAGTGAATGTTTGGCTACAGCATCATCATGTGAAGTTCCTCATAACACCATCTGTGAGGTAACTGCTACATCATCAGGCCCCTCATAACGCCATCTGTGAGGGAGTTACTACACCACGTGTCTGGTGTTCAACACCTCACCTTACATGATCTACGCGTGCAAACATTAATCTGTATGTTCACTGTGTGCTCCTTCACCTATCTCTAATGAGGGCTTTTGTTAAACCACCAATGTATGTACTAAGTCATTTTTGTCCAATGTATACTTTCGAAAAGCCCTTGTTTGGGTTAGGTAGGAGAGAGTAGTCGTCATTATTGTCCAAGCCACATTATTTATTTCTATATATAAGTAATGTAGGCTGGTTTTTAAATACCTCAATCCCCTAACGGTGCCGTTTGTATATTAAGAAATACCGAAGCCATACAGTACAACACCAGCGAATATGAAGTATCACTGTAACCGGCAACTGTTACTCACTCATACCTACATACATATATAGAGTCTTTACAGAATGATAGCAGACACGAGGAAGACGAACAACAAGAGGAGAGTTAGAAGAAAATCAACTTCAAGCTAAGAAGAAGAATACCAAGACATTTCCTCCAAACAAGAAAACAACACACACACAATCAAGCCGACCAAACACTGAGAAACCATGGCGGAACCCAACATGCACCGGACGCTTGACCTGACTCTATCCTGCCGCATCCAGGCGAGTTGCTGCTTAAAGTCCCTCACGCAAGCGCTGTTTAGCCACTGCACCTATTCTCTCCTCCTAAAATTCACTTCAATCCCCCCTGCCACTAGCATGTTATGTATGTATGTATGTATGTATGTATGCATGAATGATAACTGCAACTTTGCGTATTAAAACTCATTACTCTTACCGAAGTAATATAGTGCGTGGTTATGTTATGTCATGTTAGGATAGATTATAAACTACATTGGGTTACATTTCGCGAGGTTCGGTGACGCTACAGGAAGTTAGGTGAGGTACCTGGAGGTTAGGTGAATGTTGACTGACTGACTGACAATTACTAGGAAGTGGTTCCAACACGTTCACGCACAACCTATACTCATACCACAAGTCCAGAATTAGAGAGGATCATGTTATTGGATATATTTTCCACGATTTACTCAGTGTCTAACCAACTCTTTAGCGATTTAAATGTGGACCTAAAATTAGGTCCGTATATTTGTTTGTCGTGGTGGTGGTGGTGGTGGTGGTGGTGTGCGCCCGTCCATCAGGTTGATTAACCACCAAAACCATAAAGGGTGCGGCCTTGCCGTTTCAGGGCATACACCATATCCATGGCGGTGACGGTCTTCCTTTTTGCGTGCTCGGTGTAGGTGACGGCGTCACGGATGACGCTCTCCAGAAACACCTTGAGGACGCCGCGGGTCTCCTCGTAGATGAGGCCGGATATACGTTTAACACCTCCACGCCGAGCTAGACGACGAATGGCGGGCTTGGTGATACCCTGGATGTTGTCACGAAGCACCTTACGATGGCGGCTTTACCTCAAGTCGCCACGCCTTTGTCGTCAGTCTTGTTTGGTTATGGTCCTGGTGTGGCTTCGCCCACGGTTTGGTGGGAGTGGGTGGCGTGCTGTGGACGCAGCGGTAGTATCGTTCATCCAAGGCCGTCCCTCCCTCTTGGAGGTGGGGCGTAGCTTGCGGATGACGCATGCGGCACTCGTGGCCAATGAGGTGGCCACTGAGGTGGAGAATGTCTGTATATAAGCCCGCCCGCCTGCCGGGCCGCCCGTATTGACTATTTCGTCGTCGAGATGGCCCGTACTAAACAGACTGCCCGCAAGTCCACTGGAGGCAAGCCTCCACGGAAGCAGCTTGCCACCAAGGCAGCTCGCAAGTCCGCCCCAGCCACCGGTGGTGTCAAGAAGCCCCATCGTTACAGGCCCGGAACCGTCGCCCTTCGTGAGATCCGTCGTTACCAGAAGAGCACAGAGCTACTCATCAGGAAGCTGCCCTTCCGGCGCCTGGTGCGTGAGATCGCCCAGGATTTCAAGACTGACCTGCGCTTCCAGTCGTCTGCCGTCATGGCTCTGCAGGAAGCCTCTGAGGCTTACCTGGTGGGTCTTTTCGAGGACACCAACCTGTGTGCCATTCACGCCAAGCGCGTTACCATCATGCCCAAGGACATCCAGCTGGCCCGGCGCATCCGCGGAGAGCGTGCTTAAGTCCTCTTCCTTGGGGAAAAACAAAAAGCACAACAAAACCTACCAGACATCTATAACTCGGCCCTTCTCAGGGCCAAAGAACTGTTCTGAAGATAATTTTCATGACAATCGAAATGGTTGGTGGACGGAGAGCGTTAATTTCGGTTACCCAAATCGCCTAACAGTAAGTTGGTAACATTCGTGGAGGTACGATTGTATAGTAGGTCATCAATTCGGGAGGTGGGTGGGTGCAACAAACAAGAGCTAGTAACAAATAAATATATAAAGAATAAGTAAGTAAATAAATAAATAAAATAAAAGAACATACAATAAAATAAAAAAAAAAAAATTGTTTACATGAAATAGGCGTGCTGCAAACAAGAAATGAAGCCCAAACACACTCCATGTATGTCACTTTGCAGTGGGTGTACAACTACTCCACGCAGAATTTATTTATTTATTTATTATGTTTCGATTTAGTCCGGTTTCTACGCCAATAGAGAATGCAGATTATTATAATTTTTTTTTTATTTATTTCCCTCTCAATATATCACTGTCGGTAACTGTCTCTTTAACATGTAACTGTGGCTCCGATGGAGCCGATTAAGTTGTAGTAGTGGGATGGCGTGTTTGTTGTGCACAAGTAACCTCTTACTTGGAAGAGGTGTACTTGGTGACAGCCTTGGTGCCCTCAGACACGGCATGCTTGGCAAGTTCACCGGGCAGCAAGAGTCGGACAGCTGTCTGGATTTCCCGACTTGTAATGGTGGAGCGTTTGTTGTAGTGCGCCAGGCGGGAAGCTTCGGCAGCGATGCGCTCGAAGATGTCGTTCACGAAAGAGTTCATGATGGACATAGCTTTGGAGGAGACTCCTGTGTCGGGGTGCACTTGCTTCAGTACCTTGTAGATGTAGATGCTGTAGCTTTCCTTCCTCCTGCGCTTCTTCTTCTTGTCACCCTTGGCAATGGCCTTCTAGGCCTTTCCAGCCTTCTTGGCAGCCTTTCCGGAAGTTTTGGGAGGCATGGCGGCACAGTTACTCGTGGCGCGGAGCGAGAGAATTGAAAACTGGCCCGACTAACTTTTCCTTATATACCGAGCGGGCCGCTCAGGATCAGACTGGCTGCAGCTACGGCTCTCTTACATTGGTTGGGTCCGCGAGACGGCCACCTGGCCTGATCCTGAGCTTGGTATAAAAGACCAAGGTGGCGGGCGGAAATTTAACTCCTATCACGAAAAGCAGCAGCAGCAACATGTCAGGACGCAGCAAGGGAGGCAAGGTGAAGGGCAAGTCAAAGTCCCGTTCTAGCAGGGCCGGACTCCAGTTCCCCGTGGGTAGGATCCACCGTCTCTTGCGTAAAGGCAACTATGCTGAGCGTGTTGGTGCAGGTGCCCCTGTGTACCTTGCAGCCGTCATGGAGTACCTGGCAGCAGAAGTGCTCGAGCTGGCCGGTAACGCCGCCCGCGACAACAAGAAGACCCGCATTATCCCGCGTCATCTTCAGCTTGCCATTCGCAATGACGAGGAGCTGAACAAGCTCCTGTCTGGGGTCACCATTGCCCAAGGGGGTGTCCTTCCTAACATCCAAGCTGTGCTCCTCCCCAAGAAGACAGAGAAGAAATAAGAACCCAAGGTTCGTTCACACAAGACAACCTAACCAAACAGGCTCCTTTCGGAGCCACAGGATATCACTTAAAGAGAGAAATATACGACATCAACGTTTTGCAGGATAACACTCTATTTTACGTGTAATTAGCATAGTATTGTGGAAATTGAGTGAAATTGTTTTTGAATGGTGTAGATGTGAAGGGGTACTGCGGGGGCCTGGGGTGGGGGACTTAAACGGGACTTAGAAGGGCGCAAGAAGCAGCAGCAGCAGCAGCAGCAGCAGCCAGGGAGGCGACCTTATTTTCAGTCAGGTTCATACACAAATAAATACATCAGATTCATTGACAGTACAGTACACATTTACCAGTGTGGGCTAGCCAATTTGGGATAAAGAGCAAGAATGTAATGTCCTCAATGAAGTAATGACATAGTTCAAGATACAATAAGTGAGGTGGCCTGAAGTCTTTGACAGTGTCACATTCAATAATATAGTAGTGCTTTAAAGGTGTATCACCAAGTTTACATGCTGAGTGTTCCTTTATGGGTACAGCGTTACTAACTAGCCAGATGTGTCTGTATCCTAACCTAATTCTGGCCACGACTACATCACACAGGCAAGTTGTTTGGACACTCTTCCTAGCCCCCTTGGTCCCTGTTCACCTACCTACTGTAGCAGTAAGTAGGTACCTGTTGTAAATCGAAACGTTGCCAATTTGTATTCAGGGAAAGTTGTTGGAGCTTCTAAACTTGAACTGACACAATCCGAGGAGTGGTGACCCGAGGATCACAGACACTATCTCTCCCTTCCTAACCTCCTGCTCCTTCCTCTGTCCTCCAAAAATTGAACCATGCTATCGCAAAGGTAATAATACAGGTAGAGACAACAACATATTTTCCTATTGTCTTATTATATATTAATAACAGAAACGCTGCCGCCATCCTGGAGGCTTTACATTGTCTCACTGTTCATTCCCTCCACAATTCTTCCTCTTACTTCTTCTTCTTCTTCCACCAATACTTTATTAACGGTGTATGTAAGTTTCACCATGTTTTGCACTCCATCGGTAGAGCAAAGTATATTTTGTTAGCAATAAACCAAAAGCATATTTTATGGCCTAATCATCACTACATAGAACACCACCCATAAAGCATGATACTAGTAGACCACAAACTGCTATAAACACCCAAAGCATATTTTATTGCCTAATCATCCATCACTACATAGAACACCACTCATAAAGCATGATACTATTAGACCACAAACTGCTATAAACCCCGAAAATATACTATACTAGTGACTCTAATTGTGTTACCCAATATTATACGAAATAATACTATAAAACATAATAATAAACACACTAATAGTGTATATTAGTTGAATGCACAATCTGATGAGAAATCAAAAAAAAAAAAAAAAACATAACAATAACCTAGAAAGAGTGTAGAGTATTTTTGTGCAAACTATTATACTAGTAGATGGTCTAAGATAACTGTATGTGAAGGAAAAGGTGTGCTCTCCGCTCAAACTTTCTTTTTATGAAATCTCCTACTCCCCAGCTGAGCGGTACGCCCAATGGGAAACAAAACGTGGCACATAACACGCCGCCCGCCAGCTCTGGCTCGGTGAATAGGAATCAGTAATCGGGCGGAGTATAAACAACACCGCCGCCAATGTGCTCCTCCCATCTCTGAGGAAATCTGGCAGGCAACTTAGTATTATATTAGCATGTAATAATAATAACAATAATAATAATAATAATAATAATACTACTACTACTACTACTACTAATAATAATAATAATAATAATATTAATAATAATAATATTAATAATAATAACATGCAATTTCATTTTATAACACATACTAACAAAATAGTGTATAGCCTACTATACTTAACTATAATAGGTTAGGTTGCGTAGGAGGATCTAAAAAGTACAGTAGTATACACACACACACACACACTTCGCTACTATATGCCAGACGCTCCCCCGGCTTGACACAACCACTCTCCCTGCTTACCTACCAGCCCCCCCCCTTCCCCCTGACTTAGTAGAAGTATTTGAAATAGCAAAACGCCTGGACAAACTAAAATTAAAACGCTCTACCCCCCCCATTGACTTACCAATGAAACGCTTCAAGGAGTTCTCCCCGGAGCTTGCTAAACCCCTATGCTCCATCATCAATGCTTCTCTCAGTCAAGCCAGATGCCCAGCTGACTGGAAGACCTCTTATGTATCACCAGTGCCCAAGTCAACCAACCCACAATCCTTAAATCAGCTACGACCTATTGCAATCACCCCAATACCCAGCCTAATCTGTGAAAGTTTTGTGTTCGACTGGCTGGGCTTTTGCTGATATTGCAGGAGTCGTAGTAGACCCTCAGCAATTTGGCAACCTGAAAACTTCCTCCACCACTAACTGACTGTCTTGTCAGCTTTCTCGA
>NW_024726524.1:0-5000 GCF_018991925.1 Homarus americanus
TTTTTCAAATTCTCTGGTACTTGCAGCATCAGTTGCTGCAACTTATCACTTTGGCCGTGCAGTCGTTCTGTCTTAATGGACCATCGAATCTTGTTTACTTCGCTGGTATCCACCACGCCTGTTGCGTTCTGATCTATTATGTGGTTGGTGCGGGCTGCCGTGAGCTTAACTGATTTTTGATGTTCGATGGCAGCAATCTCCTCTGGATTGGACAATCCCATGCCTCCCAGTCTTGGTGGTAGTGCAAGGAGTGAGCTTTCTGCTGGGGTTAAGTGAAGATGTTTCACTAATTTGGGAATGAGATTGACGCTATTTGTGGCCCTAGTGATGTTACCAGGTCCCACCACTTTTTGATGTCCTCCACTTTTCCTGCTCCTGTAAGGTCGTCAGCATACCCCACTTGCTTGACCTCGGTTGTTTCAAATTGTATTGTGAGTTGGAGCACTGATAGGCCTATTGCGTACATTGCCATTGCAACAGGGTCCCCCTGCGTTGTTCCCTCAGTTGACTGTATGATGATATCACCTCTTAGAGCCTTGGTGTTTACTATATAGAGGTCTGATGGATTCCTATAGGTGTTTTCAACATACATTGCAAAGCTTGGACACTTGATCTTGATGTACAGTGCGGTGTTTTGCGGTTAAGTGTGTTGAATGCGTTTGAAGCGTCCACTAGGAGAACGGCCTCACAATCACGCTGCTCAAATATCGTTCTCATAGCATGAATGGCAGCTTCCCCTCCAGCCTGGTGGCCAGCACAAACTTGCAGGTTCCCTGCCGCTGTCCTGACTTCATCCTTTACCACCTCCATTATGCATTTTCCGATGATCCGCCTCAGCACTTACCCCACCCCTATAGGCCTACATCCTGGATTCTAATCCAGGGGAATGAGGCGGCAGGCCGCCAGATCATGGAGGTGTTGGCAGCGCGAGGTTGTTAGCTTTCTTGCAAGGGCGGCAATGGCCGTGCAGAGAGCACTCGCTACGAGGCCAAACTTGTTAGTGCTAAGGATGACTCTCCAGCCGTTTGCATCCAGACCTGAAGGGCCGGCACCTCCCTGAGTTTTCAGTGCCTTTTTCCACACCATCACTCCTGTTATTTTCTCGAACAGGACCAGGACAGCATTTGATGGGATATAGTCACCCTGGAACCTGATGCCTTCGTCTTCACTTGCAGGGGGATGTTTTTCCTTCAGTTTTTTTAATGTCTCTCTGTTTATTGGCAGAACCCCACCGGAGGATTCCTCTGTGAGAGATCTTACCGCCAAAGACACTTTTCCCACACGCATTTTGTTTCCAAACTTTCTTGCAACGTCATCGGTGTTTTGCTTTCCGTCTCCTATAAATTTTAGTCTCTCCTGCAGTGTCAATCTTCTCTTCATTGCTGCCACATTTTCTTTGTGCTTAATCTTTGTGTGTGTTCTCTGACAGAATACATGTGGTATTATTGCCAGTATTTGAAGAGCTAAAGGGGCAAGGAAGCAGTCCTGAGTGTACTCGGTTATGAGGCGAGTCATCTCCCGAATCATTTCTTTGGTGGCTGCACACTTGGGTGGTTCAAACAGGTTAGCTGGCGACCACCTGAAAATTTCCTATTACTACTACTACTACTACTACTACTACTACTACTACTGCTGCTAGAAACTAACGAACCATTGTCATTAATTAAGTAACGCATCACCTGTAATATATTGACGTGACAGGTAATGAGGTGTGTAATATTCCCTTTAAACCCGTGTTGAAGGCTAAAGGACTCACCAGCACAAAGACAACAATGAAAAAATAAATTAAATAAAATTATCACAATATATTTCACGTTAACAAGTTTGCTTTTTTTAATATGTGGATAATGTTTGATGAATTGATAGTGTGGATATACAATGTGGAGATTTTTGTTTGTACTTTTTAATGTGGAGATTTTTGTTATTGTCTGTACTTTTTTATGTGGATATTTCTGTTATTGTCTCTACTTTTTTATGTGGATATTTTTTTATTGTTTGTACTTTTAATGTGGATATTTCTGTTATTGTTTGTACTTTTTAATGTGGATATTTTTGTAATTAACTGAGACTCGTGGTGTGGAAATATAAATGTGGATGTTTACCAAAGTGTCCAAGGAATTTTGACCTTAATTGTGCATGTTATAGAGTCTTAAATTTTGGTACTGTTGTTGAAATCTTTGTACCTGTATCTGTACCTGTAATTGTACCTGTATCTGTACATGTATTGGTACCTGTAATTGTACCTGTATCTATGCATGTATTTGTACCTGTATCTGTACCTGTATCTGTATCTGTACCTGTAATTGTACCTGTATCTGTACCTGTACCTGTATCTGTACCTGTAATTATTCCCTGTATTCCGTGTTTTTGTACTAATATAATATGTTTTATGATTAATTAATATGTTTGATTCTATAGTAAAATTTCTTTCTGCTGTGTAATATTTCATCTAGTCTGCATAGGCACCAGAAGGGTCATTGCTTCATATGATATATACATGACTATGAACCATCTTGGTAAAATAACAGAGGCGAAGACAGTGCCATACATATTTTAATAACTACGAAGATGATAAGTTTGAGTGTTAACATATGATTTCCGACCATTCAGGTTAATTAAACAGGGGTAAGACAGTGGCATTACATTCTTCAAAGACTATGAAGGTCATATTTTTGTGTATTAACATATGATTTCAGGCCATCTATGCTCTAGGTAATCAAGCAGGGGGCAAGACAATGATCCAACTAATTGTTTTACACCACAAGAACCATAAATTCACATTTTTTTAATATATGAATCCAAACCAACCAAGGTCATATATTATTATCTTTTATAAACAGGTCAAAGGTCATTTATCTTACGTACTAATATATAAATAATTACGGGTCAAGTTGATAAACAAGATGGGGTTGGGGGGCGAGATAGTGATATACGGCAGGGTTGTAAATCGTGTGTGTACAAACATGATGTCATTACCAGGCAGGATATATGGAGATGAAGGTGTTGAATTAATCATGTTGGACCAGGACTCATTAAGTGGGTGGAGAGGACAGAGTGAGAGGATATGTTTTGTGTGTGTGTGTGTGTGAAGGAGGAGGTCGAGTTGGAGGTTGAGGGGGAGGTCAAGGAGGAGGTTAAGGAGTAGGTCAAGGAGGAGGTTGAGGAGTAGGTCGAGAAGGAGGTCAATATGGAGGTCAAAGAGGAGGTCGAGTGTTTTCTGGTATATTTAAATATTCTCTGAAGATATTTAACTGTTGTATAGCATAATTAAAGGGTTACTGTTTAGGGTATAGATGTGAATTTAAATTTATCAGAGAAGCTTAATAGAAAAAAATGGTGTCAAAATGGCGGTAAAAAGTAATAAGACTCAAGAGTTAACTGTAAACACAACCAAAAAAAAAGGCGAGTTAATAAAATCCCACAACCTGTACTAAGAGTCGGGGGGGGGGAAATAGGTTAGGTTAGATTAGGTTAGGTTAGGTTAGGTTAGGTTAGGTTAGGTTAAGTCATAGAGGTGCAGTAGCCCACTAGCTATTGAATACTAAGAGTCGGGGATGGATCAGATCTTGCCTGACCAACACAACAGTAAAAGATTATAAGTTTAGGAAGAGAAATTATAAACACGTCCACAGTAAGAGCACGTCAATTGTTTTTGTTTAGAGATGAAATAAAATAAAATAAGAGTTCCAACGCTGTTTGCTTCGGTATTCGGCGGGTTAGCAATGTGTCGCTTGCTGGCCATTCCCTAGGATTAAGTCTTGCCGCTAAAAGGATTCCAACGCTTTGACTTAAATCATTTCCTCTATACCACTGAACTCTCAAAGGATAGTACTACTGTAAAAAAATAAATTATATAAAATTAAAAATAAAGAGTTCCTTCCTTTCCTCTCTTTGACTAGCAGAGTGGGAGCGTATCTAACTGGCTTACCAAAGTTGCGATACCTACAGAGCTGGTTGATCAAATAACATCAGAATGGATATCGTAAATCAAGTTTTTCTTCTATCGTAAATTCGAATTTAAAAAATTTACGATCTCCTAGCATCAGAGTGACATTGAGGCTATCGTAAGTCAAGTTCTTCTCGTATCGTAAGTCCGAACGTAACAAAAATACGATGCTTTACAATCCCCAACCATCAGTATACAATCTTACGTTTAATCCTAAATCAAAACAAACGATATTAACTCCATATTATTTTAAATGATCGACTTTATGTTTTTCTTAATCCAAATCATATTAAAAAAAACACAAAAAAACAACACGTTTCACTTAACGCAACATAGTGTTAAGTATAAGTCGCCTTTAGCACTTAAGAGATAAGCTAAAGTATCGAGTCAGTTGGTCTAAAGTAGATTAGTGTGTTGTGTGCGTTTGTTTGTGTGTAGCGGTATGTATGTATGTATGTAGAATGTGTATGTATGTACGTAGAATGTATGTATGTATGTAGAATGTATGTATGTATGTATGTAGAATGTATGTGTGTATGTATGTATGTATGTAGTGTTTGGTGGAAAAGTAACCCAATATTTCCCCCCCCCCCCGCCTGAAACTCTCTGTTTACATACGCGTTAAGAGCATGTCACCACTCATTAGTACTGCTCACGTCACTGTTAGATAAACGATCATGTCACCACGCATTAGTACTGCTCACGTCACTGTTAGATAAACGATCATGTCACCACGCATTAGTATTGCTCACGTCACTGTTAGATAAACGATCATGTCACCACGCATTAGTACTGCTCACGTCACTGTTAGATAAACGATCATGTCACCACGCATTAGTACTGCTCACGTCACTGTTAGATAAACGATCATGTCACCACGCATTAGTACTGCTCACGTCACTGTTAGATAAACGCTCATGTCACCACGCATTAGTACTGCTCACGTCACTGTTAGATAAACGATCATGTCACCACGCATTAGTACTGCTCACGTCACTGTTAGATAAACGATCATGTCACCACGCATTAGTACTGCTCTCGTCACTGTTAGATA
>NW_024726524.1:7500-30917 GCF_018991925.1 Homarus americanus
CCTCCCCATGTCCTTCCTTCCCTCTCTTCCTCCCACACTAACTCTCTAGGCTCCCTTTCCTTCTCTCTCTTCCTTCCTCTTCCTCTCTCCCCTCCCCTCCTCTCCCTTCCCCCTCCCTCCATCTCCCTTCTCTCTCCTTCCCTCCCTGGCACTGAGATGCCAGACTTGTATGTTGATTTAGGAGTGGAGCGATAACACTGTGTTCTTTAGAAAGTCTCAGAAAGTATAAGAATAAAACACCTTCTTTAGAAAGTCTCAGAAAGTATAAGAATAAAACACCTCTAGAAAGTCTCAGAAAGTATAAGAATAAAACACCTCTAGAAAGTCTCAGAAAGTATAAGAATAAAACACCTCTAGAAAGTCTCAGAAAGTATAAGAATAAAACACCTCTAGAAAGTCTCAGAAAGTATAAGAATAAAAC
Source organism: Homarus americanus (assembly GCF_018991925.1). NCBI lineage: Eukaryota > Metazoa > Arthropoda > Malacostraca > Decapoda > Nephropidae > Homarus > Homarus americanus. The sequence continues at coordinate 7,922 of NW_024726524.1, forward strand.
ACCTCTTTAGAAAGTCTCAGAAAGTATAAGAATAAACACTCTAGAAAGTCTCAGAAAGTATAAGAATAAAACACCTCTAGAAAGTCTCAGAAAGTATAAGAATAAAACACCTCTAGAAAGTCTCAGAAAGTATAAGAATAAAACACCTCTAGAAAGTCTCAGAAAGTATAAGAATAAAACACCTCTAGAAAGTCTCAGAAAGTATAAGAATAAAACAGAAAGTCTCCACCTAGAAAGTCTCAGAAAGTATAAGAATAGAAAGTATAAGAATAAAACACCTCTAGAAAGTCTCAGAAAGTATAAGAATAAAACACCTCCTTTAGAAAGTCTCAGAAAGTATAAGAATAAAACACCTCTAGAAAGTCTCAGAAAGTATAAGAATAAAACACCTCTAGAAAGTCTCAGAAAGTATAAGAATAAAACACCTCCTTTAGAAAGTCTCAGAAAGTATAAGAATAAAACACCTCCTTTAGAAAGTCTCAGAAAGTATAAGAATAAAACACCTCTAGAAAGTCTCAGAAAGTATAAGAATAAAACACCTCCTTTAGAAAGTCTCAGAAAGTATAAGAATAAAACACCTCTAGAAAGTCTCAGAAAGTATAAGAATAAAACACCTTTAGAAAGTCTCAGAAAGTATAAGAATAAAACACCTCCTTTAGAAAGTATTAGAAAGTCTAGTTCACAAATCTGTGTTGCGGACAAAGCCGAGGATCAAGTGAAGAAGTATACAGCCAATCTATTTCCTCCAATATTTTCCTCGCTGTATTTTCCCCGCCTCTTTCCTCCACATCACAATACATTGGATTTCCTCATCATTACATTCACCTTTCCTTTAAGCTCAACTTTCTCGCCATCACATCAAACATTTCCATAACTTTTGGTGAGTTTTTTTTCTCCTTTTCTTTCGTCTTTTCACCTGTGGGAGTTAATACAGGTATATATAAGGGGAGTTGGGCCTCTACCTGTGACGCCGCCGCCCAGGTGAATTGTTTATATATGACGTCATAGAACACGGGAGCTAGATCATTCGTTTTACGTTGTATTATTCACTTTAACGTTGTATTATTATTGTTGTTGTATTATTTTTACGCTGTATCATTCTTTTACGTTATATCATTCTATATAATACACTTAAGGATATGTGATGGAATAGAATGAGTAAAGACGTGTTGTGTTTCATCCACTCTGACGTGTTGCGTTGGATTTTGAGTTTGTGAATCAGTCAATATACTCACTAACACACACTCACGCATTATAGGTGCCAACACAACACACGTCCAATGGCACTGTAACTCACCAACACTGACCAATCACGAGGTATCTTTAGTGCCACCGCAGCACTTCAACTGCCCGTCTGTGACACTGGTGCCAAGGGACGCCAATACAACTTGGCACTGTCACCAGGACCCTGTGTTGCGTGCCTCCAGGAGAAATACTGCCTTTGTATGCCCCTTGCCAGGCTCCAGAGCTTCAATATCCTCGCACTTACACTGCAGCTGTCGTCTTTGTGTCGCTTTTACTCAACGGGACAAAAAATTTCAAGATTCGGGGGTTAGTTTCTACTACTACTACTACTATCGGTACAACTAATAATAATAACAATAATAATGCTAATCAATAATTGCCACTAACAACAACAATAACAACATCACAACGAATAACAACAAACTCCATCTCGATATCTCTCCAAACAGAGGAACAACAAACACACAGACAGCACAACATACAACATCTGTTTACCTGGATACACCTGTTCCTCCAATGTAACAGGTAAACATGACCCACACAAGTGCATATCAAATGACACTTAATTATTCCATTCCCTAATTCAACAAACTATTATCTATGCATGAGGGGGCGATTCTTCATAAACCCCAAAGTTAATGTGTTTTATTTTTTTCTTAAGTTTTTTCTTTTCATTTTTTTTGTTCAGTGGTAAGTTAAATATTCACTATTATTATGTGTGTGTGTGTGTGTGTGTGTGTGTGTGTAAAAAGAATGTGATGCTGGGGTCATGCTATTCTCTCTCTCTCTCTTCAACAACACCACCAACAACAACAACATTAACAAAAACAAATAGAAAATTTAATTGTACGGAAAATATAAAAAATGTTTAAAGTCCGTTTTACGTCGAACTGCACACGTTGGTGACACCTGTTTCAGACACTTTACAGGAGGGAGGGTTGGGGAGGGGCGCGATGGAGTGGGGAAGGTAGGAGTCAAGGAGGAAGGGAGTGAGGAGGAGGAAGAGAGAGAGAGGGGAGGAGGAGAGAGCTCGAGGAAGAACTGAGTGAGGGTAAACGGGATGAGAGAGAAAGGAGACAAAGAGAGATTAAATTGAAATTCCCAGTTAATTTGGTCATACACAACACCCAATGTCCATCTGCCACATTAAACTTCACCTGCCACCCTTCACTACACCTATCACCCTACACTACACCTGCCACCCCTACACCCCACACCCACCCAAGCACCCCACACCACACCCAAGCACCCCACACTCACCCAAGCACCCACACCACCACACCCCACACCACACCTACCCACACCCCACACCACACCACCACACACCCCACACTATACCTGCACCCCCACACCACACCCCACACTACACCTCCCACACCTCACACCTGTTCACCCAACACTACACCCCACACCTATACCTGTCACCCCACACAACACCTACCACCCTACACTACACCTGTCACCCACACCTGCCACACACTACACTCCACCCTACACTACACCTGTCACCCCACTACCCCACACTACACCTGTCACCCCACACTACACCTGTCACCACACCACACCTGTCACCCCACACCTGCCACCCCACACTACACCTGTCACCCCACACACAACCCAAGTCACCCCACACCTGCCACCCTTTCACCACCACACCCCACACCACCAAGCACTGTCCCTCACACCCTCAAGCACCCTACACTACACCTGTCACCCCACACCACACCTGTCACCCCACACCACACCTGTGCACTCATACACCTGTCACCTGTCACCCCACACCCCCACACACCTGCCACCCCACACTACACCTGTCACCCCACACACACCTGCCCACCCTACACTACACCTGCACCCCCACTACAATCCACACCCACACTACACCTGCCACACCTGCCCCCCACACACCCCACACCACACCTGTCACCCCACACTACACCTGCCACCCCACACTACACCTGTCACCCCACACTACACCTGTCACCCCACACTGCCACTATTAATTCCACCTGTCACCCCACACCACACCTGTCACACCATACCTGCCACTCCCACACCACACACCCATGGTTTCACCCCACACTACACCTGCCACCCCACCCCTGTCACCCACACTGCCACCCCACACACACCTGCACCCCACACCACACCTGCCACCCCACACACACCTGTCACCCCACACCACACCTACACACCACCTGCCACCCCACACACCCAATACACCCACACCTACCCTACACCACACCTGTCACCCCACACCCTACCCCACCTGTGTCACACACCTGTCACCCTGCACCACACCCACCCCACCCACACCCACACCCCACCACCACACCCATGCCCACACTACACCTGTCACCCCACACCACACCTGCCACCCCACACTGCCACCCCAACTCACACCACACCCTTACACTCACACTTCACCCCTTACACTACCTGCACCCCACACTCACACCTGTCACCCCCACACTACAACTGTCACCCCACACTACACCTGCCACCCTACACCACACCTGTCACCCCACACTACACCTGTCACCCCACTACACCTGTCACCCCACACCACCTGCCACCCCACACCACACCTGTCACCCCACACTACAACTGTCACACTACACTACACCTCGCACCCTAAACTACACCTGTCACACTACACTACGTACACTTGCCACCCTACACTACACCTGTCACCCTACACTACACCTGCCACCCTACACTACACCTGTCACCCTACACTACAACTGTCACACTACACACACCTCGCACCCTAAACTACACCTGTCACACTACACTACGTACATTTGCCACCCTACACTACACCTGTCACCCTACACCACCTGTCTCATTTCACTAAACGTACAGGTGTTCCCCAGTATTTATCCCCGACACCTGTGAAAGCTTAATTACCTTGCTGTTACAGGTAGGTATTTCATTAGGTAACACCACAGAAAGTTAAATGAATCCTGTGTTTAGTGTAACGGGACTTTGGCTGCTAATGGGAACAGGTTGAATCTTGTTTGTTTTTAGTAAATACACAAACAGAAAATGGTATAAAAATCATTCATTCTAGGAACATTATTATTTTTGTATATTTGTTATTTATATACTTGGCAAAGGAAGAATAGAATGGCTTAAACTTATATCATGTACGTAGGTGCTGTAAAATGGCCTCTATCCTGTTTGATTTAAATACATACATACGTACATGCATGCATACATACATAAATACATACATAAATACATACATACATACATACAAAGAGAGAGACACACAAACACGCACGCACACACACACGCACACACACACACACACACACACACACACACACACACACACACACTCAAACCAAGATGTTATTTTAATGTCTTTCAAGCTTGGTGTCTCGGGCATAAGGAACAAATTTATATAATAACACTGCTAGTCCTTCACCTGTAATAAAGACTCACTAATTAAGGAAATCAATCAATAAAACACCTGTAATACTCACTAATTAAGGAACATCAATCAATAAAACACCTGAAATACTCACTAATTAAGGAATATCAATCAATAAAACACCTGTAATAAAGACTCACTAATTAAGGAACATCAATCAATAAAACACCTGTAATACTCACTAATTAAGGAACATCAATCAATAAAACACCTGTAATAAAGACTCACTAATTAAGGAACATCAATCAATAAAACACCTGTAATAAAGACTCACTAATTAAGGAACATCAATCAATAAAACACCTGTAATACTCACTAATTAAGGAACATCAATCAATAAAACACCTGTAATAAAGACTCACTAATTAAGGAACATCAATCAATAAAACACCTGTAATAAAGACTCACTAATTAAGGAACATCAATCAATAAAACACCTGTAATAAAGACTCACTAATTAAGGAACATCAATCAATAAAACACCTGTAATACTCACTAATTAAGAAATATCAATTAAATATAACACCTGTAGACGATAGCATTCATAATTGGAGTTTATTATATATATTTTCTCTCCGTTTCCCCGACAACTTGCTGTAGGGCCAGTAGTTCAGTTCGGTGTCTCCCCCTTCAGCTATCTTTCACAAATGACTTTCCTTAATGTCGTCATATTTTCCCCATCTACCAGGACTGAACCATTTACGCCTCCCAGTACAGGTGCGTGAAGCTGGTAGATAATTTCAAAAGAGTTTAATTTATTGAAGTTTGCTCAGTCTTTTGTATGTATGTATGTATGTATGTATGTATGTATGTATGTATGTATGTATGCATGTATGTATGTATGTATGTATGTATGTATGTATGTATGTATGTATGTATTTTCTTTCCTTACAATAAATACAAAAAAAAAGTTGTAAGTTATGAGACAAATGGTGTTGTTAAAGCTACTCACTAACACTTAACCTTGGACTGAAGTTAAATGAAGTAAAGATGATTTTGAAGTGACTGAAGTTATACCACTGAGGAAAATGAAGATAACTGAGGTTAGGTAACTTGGTGGGGGAGGAGGATTATTAACACTGAAAAATATTATATAATCATTTAAGGGGAAATTATGTAACTTTTCAAAAATTATGGAAATTTAAGTATAAAAAAATATCATGTTATTTTTAATATAATCTTATAAAACAGATAGACAGATTATTATTAAATTTTCATCTCCTCTATTTCCTCTACTCGTATCTCTATCCACCTCTATCCACTCCATGTCATCCTATCCACATAATCCGCCTCTCCTATCCATTTATCCATCATCTAACCCACATAACATGCACTACTATCCACCTCACATCAGCCTATCCACATAATCCGCCCCTCCTATCCATTTATCCATCATCTAACCCACATAACATCCACTACTATCCACCTCACATCAGCCTATCCACATAATCCGTCCTTCCTTCAGAACAGCCACCATTATCCACCCCAAGTCATACTATCCCTCAGCTTTCCTGTCCATTGACTCGTAATTCAGTTCAGCAACTCCAGAAACCCCTTGTCCTCTCCTTTCTCTCCCCTCTCTCCCCTCTCCCCTCTCCTCTCCCCCTCTCCTCTACTCTCTCCCCTCTCTCCTCTTCTTTTTTCCTCCCCCTCCTGCGATCGTGTCATTCACCTTATTACTCTTCTCTCCTCCCTGACTCTCCCTGACTCTCCCTGATTCCCTCATTCTCCCTGGCTCTCCCTCACTCTCCCTGGCTCTCCCTCACAGACAGCCAGACAGACAGACACATGCAGATACACAATACATACAAAGTGAAGCTAAACAGAACCGCATCTTCCCATTAGGCCAGGTTTAAATATTGACCAGTCGTAAACCACACACACACACACACACACACACACACACACACACACACACACACACACACACACACACACACACACACACACACACACACACACACACACGCACTTATACGTAACCACAATTCAATTATATCTGATCCAGCACTAACATTATTTCCTGAAGGTCTGGAGGCTCACATTAATCGCCATAGTAACAGCGTCATCAGAGCTGTTTGTAACCATAGCAACAGCGTCATCGTGGTTGCTTCGTTTTACCATGGCAACAGAATAACTGATGGGGAATATACGATATCACGTCAACGATACTCTCTCTCTCTCTCTCTCTCTCTCTCTCTCTCTCTCTCTCTCTCTCTCTCTCTCTCTCTCTCTCAGGATCATAACTAAACCACACTCAATCAAGCGACGTAATCATAACATCATTATTTTTATTCACCTAACAATCTCACTTTAGTCCCCAACCTCATATAGGATCACTTCCAACTCCCTGATAGAGGCTTAAGTGATCGTCATTTGTTTTATAATCTGCCAAATAATTATAGATTCCAAGGTGATTGTCTTTTAATTTATAGATTCCAAGGTGATCGTCTTTTATTTTATAGATTCTAAGGTGATCGTCTATTGTTTTATAGATTCCAATGTGATCGTCTTTTATTTTATAGATTCTAATGTGATCGTCTTTTATTTTATAGATTCTAATGTGATCGTCTTTTATTTTATAGATTCTAATGTGATCGTCTTTTATTTTATAGATTCCAAGGTGATCGTCTTTTATTTTATAGATTCTAAGGTGATCGTCTTTTATTTTATAGGTTCTAAGGTGATCGTCATTTGTTTTATAGTCTGTCAAATAATTGTAGATAACAAGGTGATCGTTATTTGTTTTATAGATTCCAAGTTTTTGGCTTCTTTCTCTTTGTCCACGATGGGGGTGTGTGTTTGTGTGTATGTGTGCGGAGGTTTATTGTTTGCATGTGTGTGTCTGTGTGTGAAATGAGAGAAAGAGAGATGCACAGTATTTTTTATATATTTCTACATGTACTCTAACCTTTCCCCCCCTCCCCTCCCTCTCTCTATCTATCTGTCTATCTATCTATCCATCCATCTATCTATCTACAGACAATCAACTCAATTCATCATCAAATTCAATAAAACCAAAACGAGATTCACCAATTCACCCAACGTACACATTAATTAATACTGTGAAACTCGCGACCCGGGAGAGAAGGAGCTGCCGCGTTCATTTGGCCAATTGGAAAGAGAGACATTAAAATTCTGAATTCTATCCGCTGCCTAATGCGATTAATTAACGTGATAAAGGAATAGTCCCGCCTTATTCGTTCTGGTGTTGAGGAAGACCTGAATATATTTATATTTTTTCTGGCGTGAGTGGTGTTGATATGGTGTGTGTGTGTGTGTGTGTGTGTGTGTGTGTGTGTGTGTGTGTGTGTGTGTGTTCTTTATGTTTGTGTATGTTTTTTGTGTTTGTGTTTTTTGTGTGTCTGTGTGTGTATTGTGTCTGTGTTTGTGTATGTGTTTATAGTGTTTTATTTGTATTTAAACCTATTGGATATTTAAAACAAAGAAAGACATACAGACACAGAATCAGTGAAATCTGGCGCCTTACCACCGTAGAGTTTACCGCCGAGGTGCTGCTATAATGACTGAGTTGTGGGAGGCTGTCATCTGTTCTCATTATATTTCACTATATGATGACGAACTAATGAAAATCCACGTATTTTTGACGTTACTGAAGCCATTAAGGATATAGTGTATAGTGAACAGTGAAATTGGGGGGAGCACTGTATCCAAGGCATGGGACCCATTGTAACCAAGGCATGAGACCCATTGTAACCAAGGCATGAAACCCACTGTAACCAAGGCATGGGACCCACTGTAACCAAGGCTTGAGACCCACTGTAACCAAGGCATGAGACCCACTGTAACCAAGGCTTGAGACCCACTGTAGCCAAGGCATGAGACCCACTGTAGCCAAGGCATGAGACCCACTGTAACCAAGGCTTGAGACCCACTGTAGCCAAGGCATGAGACCCACTGTAACCAAGGCTTGAGACCCACTGTAGCCAAGGCATGAGACCCACTGTAGCCAAGGCATGAGACCCACTGTAGCCAAGGCATGGGACCCATTGTAACCAAGGCATGGGACCCACTGTAGCCAAGGCATGAGACCTACTGTAAACCAAGGCATGAAACCCACTGTATTCAGTGTAACCAAGCCACACCGTAGCTAGCTCTAAAACGTTGTTGTTATTTGAGTTAGTTAATGAAAAATGCCAATAATGAAGTGTAATGTTAATGTTAGTAATGCGATTAATTAAAACAACATTTAGTAACTAGTGTAAAATGTTTATGATGATATTATGTAATTAGTTAATGGAATATATCAATAATGAGGTTGAAACTGAAGACGATGTAGTAATATTAGAACGTACTTTTACCGCATCTTTTTTGCTTTATTTTATCCAACTACTTTTAGCGCTTCGTTTTTGTTTTCGTTTTGATTCAGTTATTTATAGCGATTCGTTTTTGTTTTCGTTTTGATTCATTTACTTATAGCGATTATTTTTAGTTTTTGTTTTGATTCAGTTATTTATAGCGCTTCGTTTTTGTTTTTGTTTTGATTCATTTATTTATAGCGCTTCGGTTTTGTTTATTAATTTACGTACAGCGCTTCGCTTTTGTTTGTTTTGAATCATTTCTTTTTTAGCGTTTCGTTTTTGTTTTTATTCATTTATTTATAGCGCTTCGTTTTTATTTTTGTTTTTATTAATATATTTATAGCACTTCGTTTTTGCTTGTTTTGAATAATTTATTTTTAGCGTTTCGTTTTTGTTTGTATTCAATGACTTATAGAGCTTCGTTTTTGTTTCTTTTACCTAATACCGCTATACACTATTCTGAAGACATTGATCAATGCATATACACAATATCTTCCTTCCCTCTGGCACAAGATCTTAAAGCTGTCAATTACTCCTGAACCATCTTAATACGCCTCTAGTACACACTTATAGAGCATTGTAACAAAGAATAAACACAAGAATAGGAAGATAAACAGATATAAATAAGAATAAAGAAGATAAAGAATAAACACAAGAATAGGAAGAGAAACAGACATAAAGAAGAATAAAGAAGATAAAGAATAAACACAAGAATAGGAAGAGAAACAGACATAAAGAAGAATAAAGAAGAAGTTAAAGAATAAACACAAGAATAGGAAGATAAACAGATATAAATAAGAATAAAGAAGATAAAGAATAAACACAAGAATAGGAAGAGAAACAGACATAAAGAAGAATAAAGAAGAAGTTAAAGAATAAACACAAGAATAGGAAGATAAACAGATATAAATAAGAATAAAGAAGATAAAGAATAAACACAAGAATAGGAAGAGAAACAGACATAAAGAAGAATAAAGAAGAATATAAGGGTTAGTACTCAGCTCCCTCAAGATATACTGATAGGACGATAAGAGTCTAGTCCTATCTCCCCGCACGTGATCATAGAGATAAGATAGCGGGAAGAAATGGTGATATCTCTCATTGTCTCTCATCTCTTGTCTCTCTCTCTCTCTCTGTCTCCTCCACGTATGTATCTCCCCATCCTGTCTATCTTCCCATCCTGTCTATCTCCCCATCCTGTCTTATCTCCCCCTCCACTTCTCACCTGTCGTCAACTCTCTCCCTCACTCTCCTCCTAAGTGTCACCTCTTCCCGCACCTCCATACCTCATCAACCCACACTCCCCTCACCTGTCGCCACTCCCCCTTCCTCACTCTCCCTACACACTCACCTCCTCCTCCACCTTACCAAGCCTACTCCAACTCCACCTGAAAACAACAAATATATTTTTATCTTTTTTTTTTCCACACTAACAAACTTTTTTTTCCCCTGCAGTTTTATCCCCATATAGAGAATGACGTGAATATCGTTTGGACATATTCCCGATAGAGGGCGTGTTGATGTATTCATTCACGTCTGACACAACAGTTTTGGTTGTGTGTATAAGCGTTCAGAATGTTGGAAGGCAGTGTTAAAATGTGTGTGTGTGTGTGTGTGTGTGTGTGTGTGTGTGTGTCAAACAGCATCCACCTCCCTGAAACCTATTCCAGTTTAATCATACCTCTCTCTCTCTCTCTCTCTCTCTCTCTCTCTCTCTCTCTCTCTCTCTCTCTCTCTCTCTCTCTCTCTCTCTCTCGCCTCTTCCGTTCTAATTATAAGTCACATTGTTCCCTTCCTGTCCTTCTCCATTGTTGTTCCTCCCTCTGTATTGTTCTCTGGTCTCCTGTGACGGCGAGGAAGAGGAGGTGGTGGTGAAGAAAAGAAAGGAGGAGGGGAGGAAGTAAAGAATAAAGGGAGGAGGAGGAGGGGAGGTAAAGGACGAGGTTGTGAAGATAAGAAAGAATAAAGAGGAGGAGGGGAAGTAAGCAAGAAGGAGATGAGGAGTAGGTAAAGAATAAAGGAAGCAGGAGGAGGAGGATGTGACAAAGAAGGGGAACGCGGTGAGGATGAAGGAGGAGTAAAAACTGGAAGAGGAATAGAAGAAAATATTAAAAAGGGAATAGAACAAAAAAATAATAATAACAAGAAGAATAATACACAAGGAAAAGTAGAACACAAACAACAACAACAAAAAGAAAACAACTACAGCAAAACAACAACAAAAAGAAAACAACTACAGCAAAACAACAACAAAAAACAGACCCCAGGGAAGATAGCTAATCACGGCGCCAAACAGAAAACACAACAAACTTCGCTATACAAATTACTGCTCGAGGATGTGGTATTGTCATTCTCGTCCTCAAAGTTTTAAAAGTTCTTACCACAAATGATGTCTAAAGAAAAACAAATGTAGACTTGTCTCTCGATTTTTTATTTTATTTTTTTTTGGAGGAGTTATATAGATTTTTGTCTTGTTCGTCTTTATTTATGTTTATTTATGTTTATTATTTTTTATATTGTTCTTTAGTATAATTAATGTTATTTTAATATAATTCCTGTTATCAGTTATAATTTACGTTTAATATTATGACGATGTTTCATATTTAATTATTTTAGATGTTGGTTTTTGATCTAATTGACATTTCTTATTAATTATTTTATATATTTAAAGTTTTCTCACTTAACTGATTATTTTAATGTAGTTCATCCGGTTTATTAAATTTATTCTGCAAAAATTTTAGGTCAATAGAATGTAAATATTTAGAGAAAAAAAGATGACCCGAACGCCGCTAGTAATTTGTCATGGGTTGCGTTTCATACCACCTCAGTCTGTTTATTTGCGATGTGTTGACCGCTTGTGTACTGTACTGTGATATTTAACTCTATTTAAACGTTCTGGCATTACTTAAAAGTTACTCAAGGTATCTGAAAAAGACTCTAAAGTGTAAGTGGCAGTGTAGAAGTGGATAATGTGACTGTATGGTAATTATCTTACGCGTGAAATTTGATATTTGTTGAGGCGATTTGAAGCCGGCGAAAAAATTGCCGATTCGGGTGAGTAGTATTCGTTTTATTATGCCTGAGTCTTATTTTGAATGTTATTATTAATATTTTATGACGTTATTGATTGTTTATTATTATTTGTTTAAAGACAATTTACTACGTGATTGTGTTTGTTTTTATTACGTTTTGAAGCTGAATTTCTTACCCGTATTAACTGGTATTAGGAGAGTGCTAGGCTACTCAGTTACTTTACATAAGACATTGTTAACTATACGCCCTTATAAACTATTGTTACTGCTCCCTGTATAAGACCTTGCTAGGCTACTGTGCGTTGTAAATGACAGTGTTCAGACGTGTTATGTAAGTAATGTATTCTCAAGGGGCTTAACTGGCCTCTCTCAGCCGGGAGTACTGTAAGCTGCCTCCGGTGGGTCTTAATCTCACTTTATTTACGTTATGGGTAGGTTAGGTTAGGGAAAGGTTTGGTTAATGGATAGTTAGGTTAGGGAAAGGTTTGGTTAATGGATAGTTAGGTTAGGGAAAGGTTTGGTTAATGGATAGTTAGGTTAGGGAAAGGTTTGGTGAGGAAAAGGTTAGGAGAAGGTTTGGTTAGGGGAAGGTTAGGTTAGAGGAGGGTTATGTTAGGAAAAGGTTAGGTTAGGAGTTGGTTTGGTTAGATTAGAGGGAAGTTAATTTAGGATCATAGAGAGTAGGTTAAGTTAGGATAGGTTTGGGAGCCTTGGTTGCGTTACGTTAGGTTAGAGGAAGGTCAATTTAGGATAGGTTAGAGTCAGATTAAGTTACGTTAGGTTAGAGTTAGGTTAAGTTGGATTATATTTGGTTAATTTTCATTTACTGTTCCGGGGGGCTGCAGCGATTCCATTGTAATTGCACACCCGGGTTAGGTTAGGTTAGGTTATTAAGGATAGGTTAGAGGTAGGATAAATTACGTTAGGTTAGAGGTTGGTTTAATGTGGGATATATTACGTTAGGTTAGGTTAGGGTTAGGTTAAGTTGGATTATATTTGGTTAATTTTCATTTCCTGACTTCAGTGACTCCCTTGCAATTGCACACTCGGGTTCACTCCCACACTCCAAGACCCAGACGCTCACACATTCCCAAGTCACATTTTCCTCCGAACTGGTGACGCTAGGACGCATCTGAGTGACTCAATTAAGCCGCGCCACAAAGACAGCAGCCTAATGGTATGGAAATTGCAACGAGACTTTACCGCAGTTAGACGCTATATCTCAAACGTCCAATTAGGCTAAAGGAGAGAAAGAATAATAATAACAGGAATCTCTATTGAATTTAATGCTGTTATGGTGATTTTGTGCATCTAATTAACAGTAAAATAGAGATGTTATTAAGACGTGATTTAGTAACAAAGTTTTACCTATTTTTTTCAGTGAATATAAAAAAAAGTGATGATTTTTCGGAACTTTTTTTTTTCACTTTTATTTTTATTTTTTTTTTGCAGCGATAAACATAAGTAAATGATCGAATTTGCTACGTGTGCCTCGAGTCAGTAATACCTTAGTAATTTCTTCCTCAACTTGCAACATTAAGAAACTTTTGTTGTTTAAACTTGTGTGAGACTTTGGTCGTGTTTCTCTCTGGTGCAGCAGCGTCGTGTGTCCGGGGCCTGGCAGGTAATGTCCAAATTATGATAGTCTCCCGGCCACCTGTCGCCTCCACGGTAAAATGATGAAAAATTTTCGAGCAATATTAAGAAAAATTTCGAGATTGGAGTGACTTGATATTACTCGCCGAGCTGCAGTCTGTTTCCGCTGTTTGTCACCTTAAGGGGGGGGGTGGGGGATATATTGTCTTTAGCGAGATTTATTAAAAATTTACCTCCCATCTCAACATCTCTGATTGTGTAAGACTGAGTGTGTGTGTGTGTGTGTGTGTGTGTGTGTGTGTGTGTGTGTGTGTTTCATCAACGTTATATATATGATCTAGCTGGGGATTAAAACTGTCTCCTTACTAATTTTTTGGGGGTGGGGGCTAATGTAGGTGTGTACGTATGTATATAAAGATGATGTTTCTTAGTCAATGGACCTTATGACCAGCGACACGTCAGGTCTCCTCTACCTTGATTTTTTTTTTTTTTTTTTTAGTTTAAACATGGATAAAAACTCACCTGTGTGTGGGATCTATGTCTCTCCTCCAACACTCGGGTGAAGTTTACTCATTTTAAAATTTTCTGGGGCTTGGAGTTCTTAATATCACTTTCTCGGGTAGGAGCTGAGGAGTGCCCACGTCCTTCACCTCCTCCGCCGCCTTAAGAGAGGACAAGTGTGAGTTTGGTTGGGTTAGGTTTGGTTGGGATGGGTTTGGTTGGGATGGGTTTGGTTGGGTGCTGGTTGGGTTGGGTTAGGTTAGGTGAGTTGAGGTGAGGTTAGATAGTCGTATGTTGTGCTGGGATGAGTGATTTTTTTATGATCATATGAAGATTAGACACCCTTAGCTTATTTCATTTGCTGAGTAAACATTTTCATGTTAACTTCATCTAATCGAACCTAACTTAATACAACCCTAACCTAACCTAACCAAACACAAACAAACACATATAAACAAATCAACAAACACAACAACTGGGCAAAACTTCTCACTGTAGCGATCAAAACTCCTCTTTCTCTTTCCCTTCTATTTTTGTTTTATAGTATATCGTGGGAACTGGTAGTGTGGTGGTGGTGTGGGGTGGTGGTGGTGGTGGTGTGGGGTGGTGGTGGTGGTGGTGTGTGGTGGTGGGGTGGTGTGTGGGTGGTGGTGGTGGTGGTGGTGGTGGTGGTGGTGGTGGTGGTGGTGGTGGGGTGTGTGGTGGGGTGGTGGTGGGTGGTGGTGGTGGTGGTGGTGGTGGTGGTGTGGGGTGGTGGTGTGGGGTGGTGGTGGTGGTGGTGGTGGTGGTGGTGGTGGTGTGTGGTGGTGGTGGTGGTGGTGGTGGTGGTGTGGGGTGGTGGTGGTGGTGGTGGTGGTGGTGGTGGTGGTGGTGGTGGTGGTGGTGGTGGTGGTGGTGGTGGTGGTGGTGGTGGTGGTGGTGGTGGTGGTGGTGTGGTGGTGGTGGTGGTGGTGGTGGTGGTGGTGGTGGTGGTGGGTGGGGTGGTGGTGTGGGGTGGTGGTGGTGGTGGTGTGTGGTGGTGGTGGTGTGTGGTGGTGGTGGTGTGGGGTGGTGGTGGTGGGTGTGGGGTGGTGGTGGTGGTGGTGGTGGGTGGTGGTGTGGTGGTGGTGGTGGTGGTGGTGGTGGTGGTGTGGGGTGGTGGTGTGGTGGTGGTGTGGTGGTGGTGGTGGTGGTGGTGGTGGTGTGAGGGGGTGGTGGTGGTGTGGGTGGTGGTGTGATGGTGGTGTGTTGTGGTGATAGTAGTGGTGGTGAGAGTGTGGTTGGTGGTGGCTGTGTGTGATGATGGTAGTGTTGTGGTGGTGTTGGTGGCGTGTGTCAGTGGTGGTAATGGTGTGGGAGTGGTAGTAGTGTTGGGTGATAGTAGTGGTGGTGGTGTGGCGTATCAGCACCTACCATCCACCCACCTACCACCCTCCTACCCATCCACCCATCCACCCACCTACCCACCCTCCCACCCATCCACCCATCCACCCCTACCCATCCACCCATCCACCCATCCACCCACCTACCCACCCTACCCATCCACCCATCCACCCACCTACCCACCCCCCATCCACCCACCTACCCCACCCCACCCACCCACCCACCCACCCACCCACCCACCCACCACCCACCACCCACCCATCCACCCATCCACCCACCTACCCACCCACCACCCATCCACCCACCACCCACCCACCCACCCACCCACCTACCCACCCACCCACCCACCCACCCACCCACCCACCCACCCACCCATCCACCCACCCCCACCTACCCACCCTCCCACCCATCCACCCATCCCACCCACCTACCCACCCACCACCCACCTACCATCCACCCACCCACCCACCCCACCCACCCACCCCCACCACCCACCCACCCACCCACCCCCACCCACCACCCCACCCACCCCCCACCCACCCTCCCACCCATCCACCCACCCCACCCTCCCACCCACCCACCCACCCACCCACCCACCCACCCACCCACCCCACCCATCCACCCACCCTCTTACCCATCCACCCACCCTCCCTACCCACCCACCCACCCACCCACCCACCCACCACCCACCTCCACCCATCCACCCACCACCCACCCTCCCATCCACCCCCACCCATCTACCCACCCTCCCACCCATCCACCCATCCCACCCCCACCCACCCATCCACCCCCCACCCACCCACCCATCCACCCAACCACACCCATCCACCCACCCACCCACCCACCCACCCACCTACCCACCCCACCCACCCATCCACCCACCATCCACCCACCCACCCACCACCCACCCACCCACCCACCCACCCACCCACCCACCCACCCACCCACCCACCCCCTACCCATCCACCCACCTACCCCACCCCTCCCACCCATCCACCCACCCACCCACCCACCCACCCACCCCTCCTACCCCACCCACCCCACCCACCCCACCCACCCACCACCCATCCACCCACCCACCCCCACCCTCCCACCCATCCCACCCACCCACCTACCCACCACCCACCCACCCACCCACCCACCCCTTCCACCCACCTCCACCCCCACCCACCCTACCCACCCATCCCACCCACCTACCCACCCTCCTACCCACCTGAGTGATACATCCAGGGTGTCCTAACAAGATGCTCGGTGCTCAAGAGATCACAGTCTTAGTTTACAAAGATTTTGGTTGTTTAGTTTGGTTGTGTAGAGGGATTGGGGCTGGTTGAGGAGTTATGTGAACATCTCTAGGGTAGGTTGGGTTGGGTTGGGTTAGGTTAGGTTAGGTTAGGTTAGGCTGGGTTGGGTTAGGTTAGGTTGGGTTAGGTTGGGTTGGGTTGGGTTGGGTTGGGTTAAGGGGTTGGATGGATTCGGTTGGGTTGGGTTTGGTTAGGTTAGGTTGGGTTGGGTTGGATTAAGTTAAGCTTGGTTAGGTTATGTATTAATAGGTTGTGTTAAAGTTAGCTTACATTAGATTAAATTAGATTAGGTTAGGTTAAGTTAGGTTAGCGAGTTTTAAACCATCCTATGAAATAAGCCGGGGTGTCTAATCTTTAGGTGATACCATACTCACATCATCAATTAAAAGGCAAGAAAGTGTTTTGAAAATCCGGGGAGCCGAGAGAGACTATGCCGGGGACAGCCACAACACCCACCACCGTCTGGGCCGAGTTAAGGACCACAAAAGTTAACCTAATGTCAAAAGTTGTGAGAGAGGGAAAGTACGATAGCTTAAAAGTGATTTATGGAAGAGGCGAAACAAGGCGATGGGAGGGGGAGAGGAAAGGATACAAATGTTAGCCTGTCCTAGCGCCGCAAGGTACGAAGAAAATAGATTAGTATGGAAGTTATCCCATTCCCCGCCCTCCCTAACACCTCCCCTCTCCAAATCCCTCGTCCCTTCCCTCTCCCTAACTGCCCTCTCCTCCCTCCCCTAACACCACCCCTCCCATCCCCTCCCTTCCCTCTCCCCTAACACCCTACCTCCTCCCCTCCCCCTAACACACCCTCCCCTCCCCTCCCTTCCCCTCCTCCCTAACACCCCTCTCCTCCCCTCTAACACACCCACCCCTCCCCTCCTTCCCCTCTCCCCTAACACCACCCCTTCTCCTCCCTCCCCTACCCACCTCCCCCTCCCTTCCCTCTCCTAACACCACCCCTCTCCCTCCCCTAACACCACCTCCCCTCCCTCCCTTCCCCTCTCCCTAACACCACCCCTCTCCTCCCCTCCCCTAACACCACCCCTCCCCTTTCCCCTCCCTTCCCTCTCCCCTGCCTACCCCTCCTCCTCCCCTCCCCCTTACCCCCACCCCTCCCCTCCCCTTCCCTCCTTGAAGATGCCTTGTTTATGCCACAGAAAACGCTGAGGGAATGTTTATAGACTGAGGGAAGGAGAAGGAGGTAAGGAAGGAAGAGGGAAGAGAAGGAACATAAATGATAAAACTTACTAGACTAAACCTTAATGGGAGGTAGAAGCAGCGGTAAAGACAGCTTGAGTCATAATGTGGGGAAACTCACAGCTGTAATGTTACGGTGAAAAATACCCGGCAGCACCAGGGAGCAGTGTGTGTGTGTGTGTGCAGTAACTCCCTAGTACTTGGCCTCCTACGGGTTGTCTAAAGAGGAAGGGCAAGGTTGTAGACTCTCTCTCTCTCTCTCTCTCTCTCTCTGTATGCGTGTATTTCTCTCCTTCTCTCCTTGCTGTGTGTGTGTGTTGTTTTGTATGTTTGTGAAATAAACACACACACACACACACACACACACACACACACACACACACACACACACACACACACACACACACACACAGTGTCTTCATCTTCGTTGTTTTAAGGACTTATGTTATGTCTTGTGGAATTAGTATAAACCTTTTTTGAGCTTAGAATCTTTCACACTGTCTTGTAAATTATAATCTCAGATCAAGTGGTGTGTGTGTGTAACCCATTCTTGGTGCTAAAGTATTATTATTATTAGTCATATTGTTGTGTGTGTGTGCGTATTAGTGAAAGTAAGTAGTAATGGTGGTGGTGGTATTATTTATTTATTATTATTATTATTATTATTATTATTATTATTATTATTATTATTAGTAGTAGTAGTAGTAGTAGTAGTAGTGATGATAGTATGCCGCATAGATCTGGGGCTCAACTAGGATAACTACTTATGTATTAGGATATAATAGGTAATAAAATGGCGGCGAGCGTGGCTATAGGGGAGGCTGGGCCACGTTAAAACAAAAAGTAGTAGTAGTAGTAGTCGAAAAATCACTTAAAACTGTTACATGTAAATCGCTCATAAAAGTGAAGCTGAAAACAATAAAACTAACGGGTTTGATGCAAGAGTCGTCCTACCATCACAAGTGTATTTGCTGTTGTGCCTGGTGTCATTGATTCATCCAGCTCTCAATAAAAGTGCTCCGTGCTGGGTCTGGGTGGCTCTTTTTGTGTGTGTGTGTGTGTGTTGCAGAGAAAGAGAATATCCTGTCCCTTCAGTACAGTTGTGTCTTGTTTCGCTAATGCTCTCTCTCTCTCTCTCTCTCTCTCTCTCTCTCTCTCTCTCTCTCTCTCTCTCTCTCTCTCTCTCTCACCTTTACCTATTCTTCTTCTTGATACTTCCTCTCTTCCCCTTTCCTCCCTTCGGTTAATGGGAGACACACACACACACACGCATATATATACACATACGCATTTTTCTTTTTTCTTTTTAAACAATTTCCACATTCCATAGGTGCAATTTAACACACACACACACACACACACGAATTTCCTTTTCTTTTTTTGCTTTTCTGCTGCAATTTCCACAGTCCATTTCTCCCCGACAGCTATTGCCTCATTGCCTCTCCAGCATTCCCTGCCATAACACTTTCCCGGCGTTGTTTGGTCATTCTGGAGGTCAAGGTCAATATGGGGAGGCGCCTGGCTATGAGTCTGGATGAAAGGGGAAGGAGGGTAATTATGGGTTTTTTTGCTGGGCGGCGATTGTCAAGGGGTTATAAAGTATATGGGGGAGGTTTATGATGGGGTTTTGAACTGAGTGAGGTGGATGGGGTTGGAATGGGGAGAAAAGAAGAAGTTAGAGTCTGGTTGGCCAATTTGTGGGGTTTATGCTGGAGATTCTGTTCAATAGATTGTGGGGGACTTGAGATAAAATAGACTAAGTTAGGTTGAGGGGCCTGTTGAGACTGGGATGCCTGTATGTACGACTGGTCCGTACACGAACTGAGGGGCTCATTACGAACTGAGGGGTCCATTGAACTAGGGCTCCATTACACGACTGAGGGTCCATTACGACCTGAGGGTCCATTACGAACTGAGGAGCTCGTACGATGAGGGTCCATTACGACTGAAAAAAAGATCCATTACGACGGGGTCCGTACCACGAACTGAGGGTCATTGAACTAGGGGTCCATTGCGACTGAAAGGGTCCATTACGACTGAGGGGCCATTACGACTGAGGGCCTTCCATTGAGGGCCATTACGAACTGGTCCATTACGACTGAAAAGGGTCCGTACGACGAGGGCCCATTACGACCAGGGCCATTACCCGACTAGGGGCCCATTACGACTGAGGGCCATTACCACAGACTGGGGTCCATTACGATGAGGTCCACCGACTGGGGGCCCGGCCCGACTGAGGCCGGCTACGAACTGGTCATTACATTTAGAAAGGTCCATTACGACTGAGGGCCCATTACACGACTGAGGGCCCGTACGAATGAGGTCCATACGACTGGTCCATTACGACAAGGGCCAATTACGACTGAGGGCCCATTACGACTGAGGGCTCATTACAGACTGAGGGGGTCCATTACGACTGAAAGGGTCCATTACGTCTGAGGGCCCATTACACGACTGAGGACTGACCCCATTACTGAGGGGGCCCATTACGAACTGAGGGGGCCCATTACGACTGAGGGGGTTCATTACGACTAAAAAGGGTCCATTACGACTATGGGGGCCCATTACGACTGAGGAGGGGCCCATTAAGACTAAGGAGTGAGCCCATTATGACTGAGGAAGGGAGCCCATTTGCATTGATATTTACCTGGTGCTAATTCCTCTCCTTAATTATTGCACCTGGGGCCGTCTTACCTTCCTCCCTGAACAATGAGTGGTGTTATCCTTCAGTCTGTGTGTGTGTGCGTGTGTGTGTGTGTGTGTGTGTGTGTGTGTGTGTGTCAGCATCATAATCCAACACAACAATAATTAATGCCTTCATAAAGCTTCCAGCAGACCACAACGTCAACACACGCGTCATTAAATTTCATCCCAGCTGACAGTGTTTGTGTAAATACCCCCACCAGCCAACACAATAACAGCCACTGGTGAGAATAACCCCAGCCCCCCACCCACCACCCATCTCCTCCAGGTAGCCCCCGCGGTTCACGGTGAATTTAACCTCCAGCTCTCACCGGGGGATTCAGGGAGCGCGGAAAAGTCGTGAAAATCCCCGCTTTAAATTTATTACTCTCTCTCCACATTGTCTCACTGTTCAGTCCCCAAAACTTCTTCTTCCATCAATAGTTCATTAACGGTGTATGTAAGTTCCACCATATTTTTCACTACAACGGTACAGCAAAGTAATTTTTTTTAGCATTAAGCTGTTATTATTTTATTGTCTAATCATCACTACATATAACACCACCCATCATCACTACATATATCATCCATCATCACTACATATAACACAATCCATCATCACTACATATAACATAATCCATCATCACTACATATAACACCATCCATCATCACTACATATAACACCATCCATCATCACTACATATAATATCATCCATCATCACTACATATAACACCATCCATCATCACTACACATAACACCATCCATCATCACTACAGATAACACCACCCATCATCACTACATATAACATCATCCATCATCACTACATATAACACCATCCATCATCACTACCTATAACACCATCCATCATCACTACATATAACACCACCCATCAGTACTACATATAACAATATCCATCATCACTACATATAGCATCATCCATCATCACTACATATAACACCATCCTTCATCACTACATATAACACCATCCATCATCATCACTACATATAACACCATCCATCATCACAACATATAACACCATCCATCATCACTACCTATAACATCTTCCATCATCACTACATATAACACCATCCATGTTCACTACATATAACACCATCCATCATCACTACATATAACATCATCCATCATCACTACCTATAACATCTTCCATCATCACTACCTATAACACCATCCATCATCACTACATATAACACCATCCATCATCATCACTACATATAACACCATCCATCATCACAACATATAACACCATCCATCATCACTACCTATAACATCTTCCATCATCACTACATATAACACCATCCATCATCACTACATATAACACCATCCATCATCACTACATATAACACCATCCATCATCACTACATATAACACCATCCATCATCACTACATATAACACCATCCATCATCACAACATATAACACCATCCATCATCACTACATATAACACCATCCATCATCACTACACATAACACCATCCATCATCACTACACATAACACCATCCATCATCACTGCATATAACACCACCCATCATCACTACATATAACACCATCCATCATCACTACAGATCGGTAAAGTAGTTTCCGAGATTCTCGTGCGAACACACAGACAATAACACACACACAAACATACAAACAGACATACTTCTTTGTTTTATATAGATAGATACCTGAGTTAGGTTAGGTTAGTAATTATGACGTCTAAACTGTACAGAGACTAGAGCTATTAGGTTTTGGTTAGGTTAGGTTAGGTTTGGTTTGGTTAGGTTAGGTTAGGTTAGTAATTATGACGTTTAAACTGTACAGAGACTAGAGCTATTAGGTTTGGTTAGGTTAGGTTAGTAATTATGACGTTTAAACTGTACAGAGACTAGAGCTATTAGGTTTGGTTAGGTTAGGTTAGTAATTATGACGTTTAAACTGTACAGAGACTAGAGCTATTAGGTTTGGTTAGGTTTCGTGAGGTTAGCTTTGGTTAGGTTAGGTTGGGTTAGGTTTGGTTTGGTTTGGTTAGGTTAGGTTAGTAATTATGGCCGGGACTAGAGTCATTAGGTGGGTGTTAATTAGTGGGTGATTTTTAATGCGTTTTAGTTGGGTTTGTTTTGTGTTTTGGGATTGAATTTTAGCGATTATTGTGAGGGTTTATGTTGTATGTACACCGACTTGGTTATTGTGAGGTGTGACCGTGTTGTTATTGTTGTTGTTGTTGTTATTGTTGTTGTTGTTGATATTGTTTTTCTTAATGTTGGTTTGTTGTTGTTGCTGTTGTTTTTGTTGTTCTTGTTTTTGTTGTTGGTTGTTGTT
>NW_024726525.1:0-22601 GCF_018991925.1 Homarus americanus
ACCACCACTACCACCATCACCACTGCCACCACCACCACTACCACTACCACCACCACCACTACCACCACCACCACTACCAACACCACCACTACCACTACCACCACTACCACTACCACCACGACCACTGCCACCATCACCACTGCCACTACCACTTGTTATGAACTTCTACTTAGTTTGTACTCACCCCTGAAGATGTGAATTACAGGAAAGCGCTTGGGAACTTCGTGTTTTCTTTTTCCTTGTGGTTATCAGCATATATATATATATATATATATATATATATATATATATATATATATATATATATATATATATATATATATATATATATATTGCAATGGTAATTACTTATTTATTTACATGATAATTTCCGATAAAACGGTTTTGGTAGTACAATGAAAGCAGGTACTGTAAATATTGTAAGTGCTACAAGAAATATTAATACATCGAAAATAGATATTTTTTAAGAGATGATGTAAAGGATCGGAGCGTAGTCTTTGCTCGGATGGCTGGGGGTAAGTTTTTCCATACCTTCACACTGTGATATTTTATAGACGTCTGGGACTGGGAGGAGCGCATGGGGGGTGGTCTTAGTAGCTCTGGGTGCCTTAAGTTGTATCTCTGATTATTCCGGACCTGGAAGTAATTATTGTCAAGCAAGTGATTGATAGATTTGTAAACAAAGAGGGCACAGCAGTAGGTGTTAATATCCTCGAATTTTAAAAATTTCAATACAGCAAATTTTTCGTTTGTGTCACCTATTTTTTTCAAGTAGGTCATTGTCCGTACAACTCTCTTTTGTGCAGTAACCAGAGATTGTGTTTTTGAAGAGCCAGAGGCCCCCCATAGTGTGTGACAGTGTATCAGGTGTTGGTAAACAAGATCATGATAAATTTCTTTCATTGCTGTGAGAGTGAGTGACTGTCGAGTGTGATACACTGTTTATTGATTTTACTGTGGATGGCTTGTATGTGGTTTCTCCAGTTTAGTTTCTCATCAACAATAACTCGGAGGAATTTAGTATTTTGTTCGCTTTTGAGGACTATATTACAAAGGTACAGGGAGTTCAAGTCTAGGGGTAAGTATTTTTTTCCCTGAAAAATCGTATAGTGGGTTTTCTCAAGGTTTAAGGTCAGTTTATTACGTATTACCCAGGTCCCGATTTTAGTTAATTCAGTGTTCACAGTTCTCATCAAGGAATGGAGGTCTGAGTTGCTGGCATAGAGATTACTATCATCTGCAAATAAGTTGTATTTTATGAGTGTGCTGGCGTGGACTATGTCGTTTATGTACAACAAAAACAGTACTGGACCGAGAATTGAACCTTGTGGGACTCCATACAAGATTGGCGAGGAGTCAGATTGGTGGTTATTATAACAGACATACTGCATCCTGCTGGACAGATATGAGGTAAACCAATTGTGGGACAGGCCCCTAACGCCGTGATGTTCAAGCTTTGAAAGGAGGATGGTATGGTTGACAGTATCGAAGGCTTTAGAGAGGTCCAAGAATATACCGACTGTGAACTGACTTTTATCAAAGGAATTTAAGATGTCATTAGTAAAGGATAGCAGAGCACTCTCAGTCGACCTTCTAGCTCTAAATCCAAACTGGGAGTCTGTAAAGATGTTATTGGCATTGCAGAAGGAATTTAGTCTATTACATGCTAGCTTTTCCAGTATCTTACTTAAGGCTGGGAGGACTGATATGGGGCGGTAATTCTTGAAGAGACCTTTGTCCCCAGATTTTTTATATGCCGGGTGGACTTTAGCAATTTTCAGTTTATCAGGAAAGACACCACTAGTGAAGGAGGAGTTACAAATGTGGAGGAGAACAGGTAGTAATAAGTGGGCTACTTTCTTAATGATGCTCATTGGTATATTGTCTTCGCCTGCTGCTGCATCTTTGGACATTTTAATGGTGGCCAGTAATTCATCTGCTGTGACAGGGGTTAAGAATAGTTCATTTTGCTGTCTGTTTTGCAGGTAGGCTCTAAATTCCTCATGGTGAACAGGGATGCTCTCTGCAAGATTTTTGCCAACATTAATAAAATATTCATTGATGTGGTTGGCAATGAGGGAGGGTTCCGTTATAACTGAATCGCTTATCATAAAAGCTGAGTGGGAGGCCGAAGGCTGAGTGTTCCTGTTCTGAATAGAATTTATGACATTGCAGGTTTTCTTACTGTCGCCTGATGCTGACTGGAGCTTATTTGTATAATAGTTACGTCTGTCATTTCTAACTGCTTGAGTTACTCTATTTCTGAGACTTCGGTAAGCATCACCGAAAGTTATGGGTCTTTTTACAAATTTCTTTTGGAGTTTGTTTTTTTCCTTTATCATTGTCTTAATTTCGCTTGTGATATAGGGTTTGGAAATAGATACAGTTTTGACTGACTTAGTCTTGAACGGGAAGCATTTATCAAAGCAAGCATTGAAGATGCAAGAGAAGTTACAGCTGTTCACGTTAGGGTTGTTGGAGGCATAGACAAGATCCCAGTTAGCATTCATTAGGTTGTTTTAAAAAAGGAGCATGTTGTCGGTGCAGTAGTCTCCGTATTGTACTGGGACTTTACTAGACCTTTCAGGTCTTGTGGCTGTTTTATACATGGCAAAAACTGGGAAGTGATCTGAGATATTGTTATTAATAATTCCACTTGCTAGGTTGTTAGGAGTGTTGTTAGTCCAGATATGATCTATCACAGTGGCAGAGGTGGCAGTTACTCTAGTGGGTTTGGTTATAGTGTTGAAGAAGAGTTTAGAATGACAGGTAGCAAGAAGGTCTAATACTGAGGTGTCGGTTTCTGATTTTAATAGATCAAGGTTGAAATCTGCTGTGATGTAGCAATGTTTCCTCTCTGAACTTATGATAGAGATAAGCTCCGAAAATTTATCAAGAAAATTCCTTATATTAGTGTGGGGTCTTCTGTAGATTACTCCTACGAGGATATTTCATGTGTCGTTACGTAATTCAGTGAAAACACTCTCCATGTGCTCCTCCTGAACCTTTAAATCATCTCTTACAGAAGTGTTATCAACATATAGGGCGACACCACCACTGTGTCGTGACGTGTTGACGCAGTGTCTATTATAATTAGGAATGTTATATAAATGGTCAATATCGTCAGTGAGTTTGGTCTCACAGAATCCAAGTACATCAAATTTGTGGGCAATAGAAGATAAACACTGATCTAAAAAGGTATCTAGATGAAGGGGAATACTGCTGATGTTATGGCTAATTAAGGAGAAGGAATGAGGTAGTAGGAGACCAGAACTAAACTCGGGGGAGTCAAGAAAGTACTAGGTACAGTTGGGGTTGGTGTAACCCAGTGAGTTGTGTAGAAAGGCATCAGGATCGATATGAGGGAGTATTGTGTCGACACCATGGGTAAAGGGGGTGTAACACATACGATCTAGCACATCTAAGGGAATGACACTAGCATCATTATTGTGGGGACATTGATACTGATTAAGGAACAGTAAAAACTCAGGGTCACTGAGGTGTGAAAAGGAGGATATAAACTAATAACAGGTTCAGAGTGCAGCGTTATTGGTATTGTGAATACCTGTCGAAGTTTCAACACCCACACTGCACCAGAACATTCAGTTGAACACAAGTAATGATTTATTATTGATCACATACCTATTTTTACACATAATCTCCCTCTACAGTTGCTTACTTGTTTTACCTTCTATGCGTTTTTTTTTTATTCCTGTGGTGAAAAATTCTTTCGGCTGACACCGTAACCAATTTTGGATTTCTTTCTTGATCTTTCCATAATTCAAAAAACTCTTTCCACGTAATGTTGTTTTGAGCGGACCAAATATATGGTAGTCTGAAGGTGCGAGATCAACGTTTGGAGGCTGCGGCCCACTGATCTGATGAGGGAGGATCACTCGTGTGGCCCACTAGGTGGCGGCACACTGGGCACTTTCCTCCAAACATGTTGCCCGTTTTGCTGGCCGTTGGCCTAAACGCCCTGCAAATAGCAGGATTACGACTGTTGCTACAAATGGACAAGGGTTTGGTGGGGATCTTTGCTGGTCCGGATTAGTACTCAAATGAGTTTTATACAATTTCAAGTAAATATCTAAATAAATCCGGAAACAATGATAATTTAAAACATAACACATAAACGGTGACATATTTCTATTTATTCGTCACTCTAAAACTTCTTTAGCATTATTAAATCATTATTCAGGGTCTTCTTTGATCATCCATCCGCCGCTACTTTTAAAAAACTTCTCGACACACCCATTGTCTTTATTTTTTGTTTAGTATTTGCAGACGCCTCACTTACTTCAGTAGTTGAAGAACTGTAGCACAATCCTGCAAGGCCTCACCTGTAGTAACGGGTCCATGGCGAACCTCGTCTAGACGCTTAGTGTATGTATGTATGTATGTATGTATGTATGTATGTATGTATGTGTGTATGTATGTATGTATGTATGTATGTATGTATGTATGTATGTATGTATGTATGTGTGTATGTGTATGCATGCATGCATGCATGTATGTATGTATGTATGTATGTATGTATGTATGTATGTATGTATGTATGTATGTATGTGTGAGTGTGTGTGTGCGTGCATGCGTCCATCCATCCATCCATCCATCCATCCATCCATCTATCTATCTATCTATCTATCTATCTATCTATCTATCCATCCATCCATCCATCCATCCATCCATCCATCCATCCATCCATCTATCTATCTATCTATCTATCTATCTATCTATCTATCTATCTATCTATCTATCTATCTATCTATCTATCTATCTATCTATCTATCTATCTAGGGAAGCACCAGGCTCTGTTGTACGGTAAACGACAAAGTCCTCAGGGAAACACACAAAGCCGTAATTTTCCCGCCATAAAGTAAGAGGTGAGGTGTAGATCATCCTCATGATGACTACCTCGCCCTCTGGTGACGGTCCCTGGCACCAGTAAACAATGCGGTCACTTTTCTCTTGTGGCTCTCTTCATTGTGTAAAGAGGTCGGAGGTTTTCTCTTGGTGATTCTAGCAGAGGACTTGTGGTAATAAAGGCCATCACATCTTAATTACAGTAGAATTATGAAAACACACACACACACACACACTCACCAATCAGTCATCTCTCGTGTTGTAGTCCCCAGGTGAAGTCAAGCACCAACTCAGTATATCTCGAGGTTCTTTCAACAGTTTCGTGTAGGGTAAGTCAACATGCTGGGTGTTGTTGTTATAACACTCTCCTGTCTCCAAGGAAGTGTCAAGAGGGAGGGTTCAGGGGGTGGGTTGAGAAGAAGGGTTCAGGGGGAGGAATCAGAAGAGGAGGGTTTAAGGGTGGGTCAAAGGGGAAGGCTTAGAGGGTGGGTCGAGGGGTATGTGACCAACACGTATTCCGAAGCATTCAGGGAATTTTGTCTGCAACTGTAAATTTCTCGTATTTTACAGCAGTACGTAACAAAGAACAGACTGACAGGAGGCGAAGAATATAAACAAAAGAAAAAATGAAAAGAGAATTCATGGAAAATAGTTTAGACGCAGATAAAACAATAAGGAAGTGACCAGCAGTGTGAGTGATTACGGTAATAGGAGGAGAGGGGGAGCACCAGTAACGTAGTCTGAGCTGCCTGATCATCACCCCGTACAGTAGAACAGGTACTCGGGTACACTGCACACTTAGCTGGCTAGTGTCGTTCACAGCAGACGCTCGCCCACTGTCAGTTCGTGTCACATCTTCCTCAAGTGCACTTCACCCTTCATACCTGCCGTCAAAGCTTGTGATAACCGTCGGTGTGCAGACATACCTGGTTACCATGGCTGCCAGACTTGTTGCTACACTGGTTATGGTGGCGTTGGCGGCTGCTGTGCTGCCTGGGAACAACACCGTCACGTCTCTCCTACCTTCCTCTAGGGTCGCCAGGTTTTTCTTCAGTAAGTTCCTACACACTACGTCCGGTTCTCTTCTCGGAGGTTGCTGAAGCATATTGGAGAAAATTGAATCGCTATGAACATAATAATTACTCAGTGTTAATGTGTCTTGTTAATCTGTTGGTGGTGTTAGTTTTATATTTATTAATTTACCGTTTTAACGAGAACGGAGACCGGTGGCTTGTTTAACCCCTATGTTACTCCTCGTGAATCAGATCACTAAATATTCTGCGACTGAAATATATTAATATAAATGAACATAATGATCGAGTAAGAATGTGGTAATTGCTGAATTTATCGTGACATTGTGAGACAAGAAAATCTCAAACTAAAGTGATGAGATTGTCTTCATAAAATAACTTGGTGCAACATTGTTTCTCCCTAGCCCCCCAGTTCATGGACCCCCTCCCCTTCCCACTCCGTCGCCTTACGTCACACCACCACCACCGTCATCAAACTTTTATCAGATAGTAGGTAATGACGTTAGGGGTATTTGGTAAATAGAATATAACAAGTGATCGTGGGCTCTTCGTGCCCGATGGCGAGTCCGGTGGTACAGTTTACCAAAGCTTGAAAGTTCGAACGCTCGTGCTTGGCTAGCGAGCAACCGCCGGAAGGCTGGCAGCGTACAGCGACATTGTTTTCCAGCGAAAATAAAATGGTTAATTAATGCCTTCCTAAAGAAACCATCGACATGGGACCAGGTTTGTTCCACTCTACGATTTTTTTTGCGATTTTTCCACCAAGTTTGATGAAAAACGATTGTGCCGTTTCTGCTGCCCAGAACATGGTCGTGGTTGTTCTAATCATGGTCGTGGTTGTTATAATCATGGTCGTGGCTGTTATAATCATGGTCGTGGTTGTTATAATCATGGTCGTAGTTGTTCTAATCATGATCGTGGTTGTTATAATCATGGACGTGGGTGTTATAATCATGGACGTGGGTGTTACAATCATAGTCGTTGTTGTTATAATCATAGTCGTGGTTATTATAATCATAGTCGTGGTTGTTATAATCATAATCGTGGTTGTTATAATCATGGTCGTGGTTGTTATAATCATAGTCGTGGTTGTTATAATCATAGTCGTAGGTTTATAATCATGGTCGTGGGTGTTATAATCATAGTCGTGGTTGTTATAATCATGGTCGTAGGTGTTATAATCATGGTCGTGGTTGTTCTAATCATGGTCGTGGTTGTTATAATCATGGACGTGGGTGTTACAATCATAGTCGTTGTTGTTATAATCATAGTCGTGATTATTATAATCATAGTCGTGGTTGTTATAATCATGGTTGTGGTTGTTATAATCAATTGTCGTGGTTGTTATAATCATGGTAGTGGTTGTTATAATCATGGTTGTGGGTGTTATAATCATGGTCGTGGTTGTTATAATCATGGTCGTGGGTGTTATAATCATGGTCGTGGTTGTTATAATCATAGTCGTGGTTGTTATAATCATGGACGTGGTTGTTATAATCATGGTCGTGGTTGTTATAATTATGGTCGTGGTTGTTATAATCATGGTCGTGGTTGTTATAATTATGGTCGTGGTTGTTACAATCATAGTCGTGGTTGTTATAATAATGGACGTGGTTATAATTATGGTCGTAGTTGTTATAATCATGGTCGTGGATGTTTTAATCATAGTCGTGGTTGATATAATTATGGTCGTGGTTGTTATAATTATGGTCGTGGTTGTTACAATCATAGTCGTGGTTGTAATAATCATGGTCGTGGTTATTATCATGGTCGTGGTTGTTATAATCATGGTCGTGGGTGTTTTAATCATAGTCGTGGTTGTTATAATCGTGGTCGTGATTGTTATAATCATGGTCGTGGTTATTATCATGGTCATAGTTGTTATAATCAAGGTCGTGGGTGTTTTAATCAGAGTCGTGGTTGTTGTAATCATGGTCGTGGTTGTTATAATTATGGTCGTGGTT
The DNA here is from genome assembly GCF_018991925.1 of Homarus americanus. Taxonomy (NCBI): domain Eukaryota; kingdom Metazoa; phylum Arthropoda; class Malacostraca; order Decapoda; family Nephropidae; genus Homarus; species Homarus americanus. Next base: position 7,862 of record NW_024726525.1, read on the forward strand.
GTTACAATCATAGTCGTGGTTGTTATAATCATGGTCGTGGTTATTATCATGGTCATAGTTGTTATAATCAAGGTCGTGGTTTTTGTAATCATAGTCGTGGTTGTTGTAGTCATAGTCGTGGTTGTTGTAATCATAGTCGTGGTTGTTATAATCATAGACGTGGTTGTTGTAATCATGGACGTGGGTGTTATAATCATAGTCGTGGTTGTTGTAATCATGGTCGTGGTTGTTATAATCATAGTCGTGGTTGTTGTAATCATAGTCGTGGTTGTTGTAGTCATAGTCGTGGTTATTGTAATCATAGTCGTGGTTGTTGTAATCATGGACGTGGGTGTTATAATCATAGTCGTGGTTTTTGTAATCATGGACGTGGGTGTTATAATCATAGTCGTGGTTGTTATAATCATAGTCGTGGTTGTTGTAATCATAGTCGTGGTTGTTGTAGTCATAGTTGTGGTTGTTGTAATCATAGTCGTGGTTGTTATAATCATAGACGTGGTTGTTGTAATCATGGACGTGGGTGTTATAATCATAGTCGTGGTGGTTATAATCATTGTCGTGGTTGTTGCAATCATAGTCGTGGTTGTTGTAGTCATAGTCGTGGTTGTTGTAATCATAGTCGTGGTTGTTATAATCTTAGTCGTGGTTGTTGTAATCATAGTCGTGGTTGTTATAATCATAGTCGTGGTTGTTATAATCATAGTCGTGGTTGTTATAATCATAGTCGTGGTTGTTGTAATCATGGACGTGGGTGTTATAATCAAAGTCGTGGTTGTTACAATCATAGTCGTGGTTGTTGTAAAAATAGTCGTTTTTTTGTAATCATAGTCGTGGTTGTTGTAATCATAGTCGTGGTTGTTGTAATCATAGTCGTGGTTGTTTTTTAATAATAGTCATGGTTGTTGTAATCATACTCGTGGTTGTTGTAATCATGGACGAGGGTGTTATAATCATAGTTGTGGTTGTTATAATCATAGTCGTGGTTGTTGTAATCATGGACGTGGGTGTTATAATCATAGTCGTGGTTGTTAAAATCATAGTCGTGGTTGTTGTAATCGTGGACGTGGGTGTTATAATCATAGTCGTGGTTGTTATAATCATAGTCGTGGTTGTTATAATCATAATCATAGTCGTGGTTGTTGTAATCATAGTCGTGGTTGTTGTAATCATGGACGTGGGTGTTATAATCATAGTCGTGGTTGTAATCATGACGTAGGTGTTATAATCATAGTCGTGGTTATTGTAATCATGGACGTGGGTGTTATAATCATAGTCGTGGTTGTTATAATCATAGTCGTGGTTGTAATCATGGACGTAGGTGTTATAATCATAGTCGTGGTTGTTATAATCATAGTCGTGGTTGTTGTAATCATGGACGTGGGTGTTATAATCATAGTCGTGGTTGTTATAATCAAAGTCGTGGTTGTTGTAATCATAGTCGTGGTTGTTGTAATCATAGTCGTGTTTGTTGTAATCAAACTCGTGGTTGTTGTAATCATAGTCGTGGTTGTTGCAATCATACTCGTGGTTGTTGTAATCATACTCGTGGTTGTTGTAATCATGGACGTGGATGTTATAATCATAGTCGTGGTTGTTGTAATCATGGTCGTGGTTGTTATAATCATGGTAGAGGTTGCTATAATCATGGTCGTGGGTGTTATAGTCATGGTCGTGGTTGTTATAATCATGGTCGTGGGTGTTATAACCATTTTCGTGGTTGTTATAATCATAGTCGTGGTTGTTATAATCATGGACGTGGTTGTTATAATCATGGTCGTGGTTGTTATAATTATGGTCGTGGTTGTTATAATCATGGTCGTGGTTGTTATAATTATGGTCGTGGTTGTTACAATCATAGTCGTGGTTGTTATAATAATGGACGTGGTTATAATCATGGTCGTAGTAGTTATAATCATGGTCGTGGGTGATTTAATCATAGTCGTGGTTGATATAATTATGGTCGTGGTTGTTATAATTATGGTCGTGTTTATTATCATGGTCGTGGTTGTTATAATCATGGTCGTGGGTGTTTTAATCATAGTCATGGTTATTATAATCGTGGTCGTGATTGTTATAATTATGGTCGTGGTTGTTACAATCATAGGCGTGGTTGTTATAATCATGATCGTGGTTATTATCATGGTCATAGTTGTTATAATCAAGGTCGTGGGTGTTTTAATCAGAGTCGTGGTTGTTGTAATCATGGTCGTGGTTGTTATAATTATGTTCGTGGTTGTTACAATCATAGTCGTGGTTGTTATAATCATGGTCGTGGTTATTATCATGGTCATAGTTGTTATAATCAAGGTCGTGGTTGTTGTAATCATAGTCGTGGTTGTTGTAGTCATAGTCGTGGTTGTTGTAATCATAGTCGTGGTTGTTATAATCATAGTCGTGGTTGTTGTAATCATGGACGTGGGTGTTATAATCATAGTCGTGGTTGTTATAATCATAGTCGTGGTTGTTGTAATTATAGTCATGGTTGTAGTCATAGTCGTGGTTGTTGTAATCATAGTCGTGGTTGTTATAATCATAGTCGTGGTTGTTGTAATCATGGACGTGGGTGTTATAATCATAGTCGTGGTTATAGTCATAGTCGTGGTTGTTGTAATCATAGTCGTGGTTGTTGTAGTCATAGTTTATTGGTTGTTGTAATCATAGTCGTGGTTGTTATAATCATAGTCGTGGTTGTTGTAATCATGGACGTGGGTGTTATAATCATAGTCGTGGTGTTATAATCATTGTCGTGGTTGTTGTAATCATAGTCGTGGTTGTTGTAGTCATAGTCGTGGTTGTTGTAATCATAGTCGTGGGTTATAATCTTAGTCGTGGTTGTTGTAATCATAGTCGTGGTTCTTATAATCATAGTCGTGGTTGTTATAATCATAGTCGTGGTTGTTATAATCATAGTCGTGGTTGTTGTAATCATGGACGTGGGTGTTATAATCAAAGTCGTGGTTGTTACAATCATAGTCGTGGTTGTTGTAATAATAGTAGTTTTTGTTGTAATCATAGTCGTGGTTGTTGTAATCATAGTCGTGGTTGTTGTAATCATAGTCGTGGTTGTTGTAATCATACTTTTCGTGCTTGTCATAATCATGGTCCTGGTTGTTGTAATCATGGTCGTGGTTGTTATAATCATAGTCGTGGTTGTTATTATCATGGTCTTGGTTGTTAAAATCATAGTCGTGCTTGTCATAATCATGGTCCTGGTTGTTGTAATCATGGTCGTGGTTGTTGTAATCATAGTCGTGGTTGTTATTATCATGGTCTTGGTTGTTAAAATCATAGTCGTGCTTGTCATAATCATGGTCCTGGTTGTTGTAATCATGGTCGTGGTTGTTGTAATCATAGTCGTGGTTGTTGTAATCCTTACACGTGGTTGTTGTAATCATGGACGAGGGGTGTTATAATCATAGTCGTGGTTGTTATAATCATAGTCGTGGTTGTTGTAATCATGGGCCGTGTTATAATCATAGTCGTGGTTGTTAAAATCATAGTCGTGGTTGTTGTAATCATGTGGACGTGGGTGTTATAATCACCGGTCATGGTTGTTATCATCATAGTCATTGGTTGTTATAATCATAGTCATTAGTTGTTATAATCATAGTCGTGGTTGTTGTAATCATAGTCGTGGTTGTTGTAATCATGGACGGGTGTTATAATCATAGTCGTGGTTGGTATAATCCAAAGTCATTGGTTGTTGTAATCATAGTCGTGGTTGTTGTAATCATATTCGTGTTTGTTGTAATCATACTCGTGGTTGTTGTAATCATAGTCGTGGTTGTTGCAATCATATTCGTGGTTGTTGTAATCATACTCGTGGTTGTTGTAAAGATGGGCGTGGATGTTATAATCATAGTCGTGGTTGTTGTAATAATAGTCGTGGTTGTTGTAATAATAGTCGTGGTTGTTGTAATCATAGTCATGGTTGTTGTAATCATAGTCGTGGTTGTTGTAATCATAGTCGTGGTTGTTGTAGTAATAGTCGTGGTTGTTGTAATCATACTCGTGGTTGTTGTAATCATGGACGAGGGTGTTATAATCATAGTTGAGATTGTTTAAATTATAGTCGTGGTTGTTATAATCATAGTCGTGGTGGTTGTAATCATGGACGTAGGTGTTATAATCATAGTCGTGGTTGTTAAAATCATAGTCGTGGTTGTTGTAATCATGGACGTGGGTGTTATAATCATTGTCGTGGTTGTTATAATCATAGTCGTGGTTGATATAATCATAGTCGTGGTTGTTATAATCATAGTCGTGGTTGTTGTAATCATAGTCGTGGTTGTTGTAATCATGGACGTGGGTGTTATAATCATAGTCGTGGTTGTAATCATGACGTAGGTGTTATAATCATAGTCGTGGTTGTTGTAATCATGGACGTGGGTGTTATAATCATAGTCGTGGTTGTTATAATCATAGTCGTGGTTGTAATCATGGACGTAGGTGTTATAATCATAGTCGTGGTTGTTATAATCATAGTCGTGGTTGTTGTAATCATGGACGTGGGTGTTATAATCATAGTCGTGGTTGTTATAATCATAGTCGTGGTTGTTGTAATCATAGTCGTGGTTGTTGTAATCACAGTCGTGTTTGTTGTAATCATAGTCGTGGTTGTTATAATCATGGTCGTGGTTGTTGCAATCATGGTCGTGTTTGTTATAATCATGGTTCTGGTTGTTATAATCATTGTCCTTTTTGTTATAATCATGTTCGTGGTTGTTATAATCATGGACGTGGTTGTTATGATCATACTCGTGGTTGTTATAATGATGGTCGTGGTTGTTATAATAATGGTCGTGGTTGTTGTAATCATAGTCGTGGTTGCTATAATGTTGATCGTGATTGTTATAATCATAGTCGTGGTTGTTATAATCATAATTAGGTGATTTGTTGTAATCTTAGTGGGTAGTTTGTTGTAATCATAGTGGTGGTTGTTATAATCATAGCCGTGGTTGTTGTAATCGCCAATTAAGTAGTTTGTTATAATCATAGCCGTGGTTGTTATAATCATGGTCGTGGTTGTTATAATCATGGTCGTGGTTGCTATAATCATGGTCGTGGTTGAAATAATCATGGTCGTGGTTGTTGTAATCATGGTCGTGGTTGTTATAATCATGGTCGTGGTTGTTATAATAGTAGTCGTGGTTATTATAATCATAGTCGTGGTTGTTGTAATCATGGTCTTGCTTGTTATAACCATGCTCGTGGTTGTTATAATCATAGTCGTGGTAGTAATAATCATGGTCGTGGTTGTTATAATCATGAGTCGTGATTGTTATAATCGCCCACATTAAGTTTGTTGTAATCATAGTCATGGTTGTTGTAATCATCGTCGTGGTTGTTGTAATCATGGACGTGGGTGTTGTAATCATCGTCGTGGTTGTTGTAATCATAGTCGTGGTTGTTGCAATCATAGTCGTGGTTGATATAATCATAGTCGTGGTTGTTGTAATCATAGTCGTGGTTGTTATAATCATAGTCGTGGTTGTTATAATCATAGTCGTGGTTGTTATAATCATAGTCGTGGTTGTAATCATGGACGTAGGTGTTATAGTCAAAGTCGTGATTGTTATAATCATAGTCGTGGTTGCTGTAATCATAGTCATGGTTGTTGTAATCATCGTCGTGGTTGTTGTAATCATGGACGTGGGTGTTTAATCATAGTCGTGGTTGTTATAATCAAAGTCGTGGTTGTTGTAATCATGGACGTGGGTGTTATAATCATAGTCGTGGTTGTTAAAATCATAGTCGTGGTTGTTGTAATCATGGACGTGGGTGTTATAATCATAGTCGTGGTTGTTATAATCATAGTCGTGGTTGCTATAATCATAGTCGTGGTTGTAATCATGGACGTAGGTGTTATAATCATAGTCGTGGTTGTTGTAATCATGGACGTGGGTGTTATAATCATAGTCGTGGTTGTTATAATCATAGTCGTGGTTATTATAATCGTGGTCGTGGTTTTTATAATCATAGTCGTAGTTGTTATAATGATGGTCGTGGGTGTTATAATCATAGACGTGGTTGTTATAATGATGGTCGTGGGTGTTATAATTATAGTCGTGGTTGTTATAATCATGGTCGTGGTTGTTATAATCATAGTCGTGGTTTTATGATCATCGTCGTGGTTGTTATAATCATAGTCGTGGTTGTTATAATCATAGTTGCGGTAGTTGTAATCATCGTCGTAGGTATGATCATCGTCGTGGTTGTTGTAATCATAGTCGTGGTTGTTATAATCATCGTCGTGGTTATGATCATCGTAGTGGTTGTTATAATCATGAGTGGTGGCTGTTATAATCATATTAGAGTGGTTGCTGTAATCATACTCGTGGTTGTTATGATCATCGTCGTGGTTGTTGTAATCATGGACGTGGGTGTTATAATCAAAGTCGTGGTTGTTACAATCATAGTCGTGGTTGTTGTAATAATAGTCGTTTTTGTTGTAATCATAGTCGTGGTTGTTGTAATAATAGTCGTTTTTGTTGTAATCATAGTCGTGGTTGTTGTAATCATAGTCGTGGTTGTTGTAATCATGGACGTGGGTGTTATAATCATAGTCGTGGTTGTTATAATCATTGTCGTGGTGTTTGTAATCATAGTCGTGGTTGTTGTAGTCATAGTCGTGGTTGTTGTAATCATAGTCGTGGTTGTTATAATCTTAGTCGTGGTTGTTGTAATCATAGTCGTGGTTCTTATAATCATAGTCGTGGTTGTTATAATCATAGTCGTGGTTGTTATAATCATAGTCGTGGTTGTTGTAATCATGGACGTGGGTGTTATAATCAAAGTCGTGGTTGTTACAATCATAGTCGTGGTTGTTGTAATAATAGTAGTTTTTGTTGTAATCATAGTCGTGGTTGTTGTAATCATAGTCGTGGTTGTTGTAATCATAGTCGTGGTTGTTGTAATAATAGTCGTGGTTGTTGTAATCATACTCGTGGTTGTTGTAATCATGGACGTGGGTGTTATAATCATAGTTGTGGTTGTTATAATCATAGTCGTGGTTGTTATAATCATGGACGTGTATGTTATAATCATAGTCGTGGTTGTTATAATCATAGTCGTGGTTGTTACAATCATAGTCGTGGTTGTTATAATAATAGTCGTTTTTGTTGTTGTAATCATAGTCGTGGTTGTTGTAATCGCCAGTCGAGGTTGTTATAATCATAGTCGTGGTTGTTGTAATCATAAGTCGTGGTTGTTATAATCATAGTCGTGAAGTTGTTGTAATCATGGACTTGGGTGTTATAATCATAGTCGTGGTTGTCATGAATTAGAGTGGTGTTGCCAATTATAATTAAGTGGTTGTTGTAATCATAGTTGTGGTTGTTTGTAATCATAGTCATTGGTTGTTGTAATCATAGTCGTGAGTTGTTGTAATCATAGTCGTCGTTGTTGTAATCATGGACGTGGGTGTTATAATCATGGTCGTGGTTGTTATAATCATAGTCGTGGTTGTTGTAATCATAGTCGTGGTTGTTGTAATCATAGTCGTGGTTGTTGTAATCATAGTCGTGGTTGTTGTAATCATAGTCGTGGTTGTTGTAATCATAGTCGTTGTTGTTGTAATCATAGTCGTGGTTGTTATAATCATAGTCGTGGTTGTTGTAATCATAGTCGTGGTTGTTATAATCATAGTCGTGGTTGTAATCATGGACGTGGGTGTTATAGTCAAAGTCGTGATTGTTATAATCATAGTCGTGGTTGCTGTAATCATAGTCATGGTTGTTGTAATCGTCGTCGCGGTTGTTGTAATCATGGACGTGGGTGTTTAATCATAGTCGTGGTTGTTATAATCAAAGTCGTGTTTGTTGTAATCATGGACGTGGGTGTTATAATCATAGTCGTGGTTGTTATAATCATAGTCGTGGTTGCTATAATCATAGTCGTGGTTGTAATCATGGACGTAGGATGTTATAATCATAGTCGTGGTTGTTGTAATCATGGACGTGGGTGTTATAATCATAGTCGTGGTTGTTATAATCATTGTCGTGGTTGTTATAATCGTGGTCGTGGTTTTTATAATCATAGTCGTAGTTGTTATAATGATGGTCGTGGGTGTTATAATCATAGTCGTGGTTGTTATAATGATGGTCGTGGGTGTTATAATTATAGTCGTGGTTGTTATAATCATGGTCGTGGTTGTTATAATCATAGTCGTGGTTGTTATGATCATCGTCGTGGTTGTTATAATCATAGTCGTGGTTGTTATAATCATAGTTGCGGTAGTTGTAATCATCGTCGTAGGTATGATCATCGTCGTGGTTGTTGTAATCATAGTCGTGGTTGTTATAATCATCGTCGTGGTTATGATCATCGTAGTGGTTGTTATAATCATAGTCGTGGCTGTTATTATCATATTCGTGGTTGCTGTAATCATACTCGTGGTTGTTATGATCATCGTCGTGGTTGTTGTAATCATGGACGTGGGTGTTATAATCAAAGTCGTGGTTGTTACAATCATAGTCGTGGTTATTGTAATAATAGTCGTTTTTGTTGTAATCATAGTCGTGGTTGTTGTAATCATAGTCGTGGTTGTTGTAATCATAGTCGTGGTTGTTATAATCATAGTCGTGGTTGTTGTAATCATGGACGTGGGTGTTATAATCAAAGTCGTGGTTATTTAATCATAATTCTGATGAATTGTTGTAATAATAGTCGTTTTTATTTATGTCATAATTAAGTGATTTGTTGCAATCATGGTCGTGAAGTTTGTTGTAATCATGGACGTGGGTGTTATAATCCATAGTCGTGGTTGTTATAATGTTGTCGTGGTTGTTGTAATCATAGTCGTGGTTTATTTGTAGTCATAGTCGTGGTTGTTGTAATCATAGTCGTGGATTTGTTATAATCTTAGTCGTGATTTGTTGTAATCATAATTAGGTAAGTTTCTTATAATCCTTGAGTAGGTAGTTGTTATAATCATAGTACGTGGTTGTTATAATCATAGTCGTGGTTGTTGTAATCATGGACGTGGGAGTTGTTACTAATCAAAGTAGTGGTTGTTACAATCATAGTCGTGGTTATTGTAATAATAGTCGTTTTTATTTATGTCATGATCGCTAGTTGTTGTAATCATAGTCGTGGTTGTTGTAATATAGTCGTAACGTTTAATTCCTTAATAATAGTCGTGGTTGTTGTAATCATACTCGTGGTTGTTGTAATCATGGACGAGGGTGTTATAATCATAGTCGTGGTTGTTATAATCATAGTCGTGGTTGTTATAATCATGGTCGTGGTTGTTGTAATCATGGACGTGGGTGTTATAATCAAAGTTGTGGTTGTTACAATCATAGTCGTGGTTGTTGTAATAATAGTCGTTTTTGTTGTAATCATAGTCGTGGTTGTTGTAATCATAGTCGTGGTTGTTGTAATCATAGTCGTGGTTGTTGTAATAATAGTCGTGGTTGTTGTAATCATAGTCGTGGTTGTTGTAATCATGGACGAGGGTGTTATAATCATAGTCGTGGTTGTTATAATCATAGTCGTGGTTGTTGTAATCATGGACGTGGGTGTTATAATCATAGTCGTGGTTGTTAAAATCATGATAGTGGTTTGTTGTAATCGCCCGGACGTAGATTGTTATAATCATAGTCGTGGTTGTTATAATCATAGTCGTGGTTGTTATAATCATAGTCGTGGTTGATTATAATCATATTCGTGGTTGTTGTAATCATAGTCGTGGTTATTTGTAATCTGTGGACATGGGTGTTATATTCATAGTCGTGGTTGTAATCATGGCGTAGGTGTTATAATCATAGTCGTGGTTATTTGTAATCATGGACGTGGGTGTTATAATCTCATGATCGTGGTTGTTATAATCTTAGTTGTGGTTGTAATCATGGACGTAGGTGTTATAATCATACTCGTGGTTGTTATGATCATCGTCGTGGTTGTTGTAATCATGGACGTGGGTGTTATAATCAAAGTCGTGGTTGTTACAATCATAGTCGTGGTTGTTGTAATAATAGTCGTTTTTGTTGTAATCATAGTCGTGGTTGTTGTAATAATAGTCGTTTTTGTTGTAATCATAGTCGTGGTTGTTGTAATCATAGTCGTGGTTGTTGTAATCATGGACGTGGGTGTTATAATCATAGTCGTGGTTGTTATAATCATTGTCGTGGTGTTTGTAATCATAGTCGTGGTTGTTGTAGTCATAGTCGTGGTTGTTGTAATCATAGTCGTGGTTGTTATAATCTTAGTCGTGGTTGTTGTAATCATAGTCGTGGTTCTTATAATCATAGTCGTGGTTGTTATAATCATAGTCGTGGTTGTTATAATCATAGTCGTGGTTGTTGTAATCATGGACGTGGGTGTTATAATCAAAGTCGTGGTTGTTACAATCATAGTCGTGGTTGTTGTAATAATAGTAGTTTTTGTTGTAATCATAGTCGTGGTTGTTGTAATCATAGTCGTGGTTGTTGTAATCATAGTCGTGGTTGTTGTAATAATAGTCGTGGTTGTTGTAATCATACTCGTGGTTGTTGTAATCATGGACGAGGGTGTTATAATCATAGTCGTGGTTGTTATAATCATAGTCGTGATTGTTATAATCATAGTCGTGGTTGTTGTAATCATGGACGTGGGTGTTATAATCACAGTTGTGGTTGTTACAATCATAGTCGTGGTTGTTGTAATAATAGTCGTTTTTGTTGTAATCATAGTCGTGGTTGTTGTAATCATAGTCGTGGTTGTTGTAATCATAGTCGTGGTTGTTGTAATCATAGTCGTGGTTGTTGTAATCATGGACGTGGGTGTTATAATCATAGTCGTGGTTGTTAAAATCATAATCGTGGTTGTTGTAATCTTGGACGTGGGTGTTATAATCATAGTCGTGGTTGTTATAATCATAGTCGTGGTTGTTATAATCATAGTCGTGGTTGTTATAATCATAGTCGTGGTTGTTGTAACCATAGTCGGTTGTTGTAATCATGAGCTACGGGTGTTATATTCATAGTCGCGTAGTTGTAATCATGATGCAGTAAAAGTTATAATCATAGTCGTGGTTGTTGTAATAATAGTTGTGGTTGTAATCATGGACGTAGTGTTATAATCATAGTCGTGGTTGTTATAATCATAGTCGTGGTTGTTGTAACTGGCGGACGTGGGTGTTATAATCACAGTCGTGGTTATAATCAAAGTCGTGGTTGTTGTAATCATGAAGTCGTGGTTGTTGTAATCATACTCGTGGTTGTTGTAATCATGGACGAGGGTGTTATAATCATAGTCGTGGTTGTTATAATCATAGTCGTGGTTGTTATAATCATAGTCGTGGTTATTGTAATCATGGACGTGGGTGTTATAATCAAAGTTGTGGTTGTTACAATCATAGTCGTGGTTGTTGTAATAATAGTCGTTTTTGCTGTAATCATAGTCGTGGTTGTTGTAATCATAGTCGTGGTTGTTGTAATCATAGTCGTGGTTGTTGTAATAATAGTCGTGGTTGTTGTAATCATACACGTGGTTGTTGTAATCATGGACGAGGGTGTTATAATCATAGTCGTGGTTGTTATAATCATAGTCGTGGTTGTTGTAATCATGGACGTGGGTGTTATAATCATAGTCGTGGTTGTTATAATCATAGTCGTGGTTGTTGTAATCATGGACGTGGGTGTTATAATCATAGTCGTGGTTGTTATAATCATAGTCGTGGTTGTTATAATCAAGGTCGCGTTGTTATAATCATAGTCGTGGTTGTTGCAATCAGTCGTGGGTTGTTGTAACTGGGCGGACGCGGTGTTATATTCATAGTCGTGGCACCGGGCGACGCAGGTGTTATAATCATAGTCGTGGTTGTTATAATCATAGTTGTGGTTGTAATCATGGACGTAGGTGTTATAATCATAGTCGTGGTTGTTATAATCATAGTCGTGGTTGTTGTAATCATGGACGTGGGTGTTATAATCATAGTCGTGGTTGTTATAATCATAGTCGTGGTTGTTGTAATCATAGTCGTGGTTGTTGTAATCATATTCGTGTTTGTTGTAATCATACTCGTGGTTGTTGTAATCATAGTCGTGGTTGTTGCAATCATATTCGTGGTTGTTGTAATCATACTCGTGGTTGTTGTAAAGATGGGCGTGGATGTTATAATCATAGTCGTGGTTGTTGTAATAATAGTCGTGGTTGTTGTAATAATAGTCGTGGTTGTTGTAATCATAGTCATGGTTGTTGTAATCATAGTCGTGGTTGTTGTAATCATAGTCGTGGTTGTTGTAGTAATAGTCGTGATTGTTGTAATCATACTCGTGGTTGTTGTAATCATGGACGAGGGTGTTATAATCATAGTTGTGGTTGTTTTAATCATAGTCGTGGTTGTTATAATCATAGTCGTGGTTGTTGTAATCATGGACGTAGGTGTTATAATCATAATCGTGGTTGTTAAAATCATAGTCGTGGATGTTGTAATCATGGACGTGGGTGTTATAATCATAGTCGTGGTTGTTATAATCATAGTCGTGGTTGTTATAATCATAGTCGTGGTTGTTATAATCATTGTCGTGGTTGTTGTAATCATAGTCGTGGTTGTTGTAATCATGGACGTGGGTGTTATAATCATAGTCGTGGTTGTAATCATGACGTAGGTGTTATAATCATAGTCGTGGTTATTGTAATCATGGACGTGGGTGTGTTATAATCATAATAGTCGTGGTTGTTATAATCATGGTCGTGGTTTGTAATCATGGACGTAGGTTATAATCTATAGTCGTGGTTGTTATAATCATAGTCGTGGTTGTTGTAATCTCGCGGACGTGGTGTTAAAATCATAGTCGTAGTTGTTATAATCCAAGTCGTGATGATTTGATGCTTAATCTCGCGAGTCGTGGTTGTTGTAATCATAGTCGTCGTTTGTTGTAATCATACTTTTCTAATGGTTGTTATGTGTAATCATAGTCGTAGTTTATTTGCAATCATATACCGTGGTTGTTGTAATCATACTGCGTGGTTGTTGTAATCATGGACGTGGATATTATAATCACCGTCGTCAGTTGTTGTGTAATCATATGCGTAAGTCGTGGTTGTTATAATCATAGTTGCGGTAGTTGTAATCATCATCGTGGTTATGATCATCGTCGTGGTTGTTGTAATCATAGTCGTGGTTGTTATAATCATCGTCGTGGTTATGATCATCGTCGTGGTTGTTATAATCATAGTCGTGGTTGTTGTAATCTTAGTCGTGGTTGTTGTAATCATAGTCGTGGTTGTTATAATCATAGCCGTGGTTGTTGTAATCATAGTCGTGGTTGTTGTAATCATAGTCGAGGTTGTTATAATCATAGTCGTGGTTGTTGTAATCATAGTCGTGGTTGTTATAATCATAGTCGTGGTTGTTATAATCATAGTCGTGGTTGTTGTAATCATGGACTTGGGTGTTATAATCATAGTCGTGGTTGTAATCATGGTCGTGGGTGTTATAATCATAGTCGTGGTTGTTGTAATCATAGTTGTGGTTGTTGTAATCATAGTCGTGGTTGTTGTAATCATAGTCGTGGTTGTTGTAATCATAGTCATCGTTGTTGTAATCATGGACGTGGGTGTTATAATCATAGTCGTGATTGTTATAATCATAGTCGTGGTTGTTGTAATCATAGTCATGGTTGTTGTAATCATCGTCGTGGTTGTTGTAATCATGGACGTGGGTGTTGTAATCATCGTCGTGGTTGTTGTAATCATAGTCGTGGTTGTTGCAATCATAGTCGTGGTTGATATAATCATAGTCGTGGTTGTTGTAATCATAGTCGTGGTTGTTATAATCATAGTCGTGGTTGTTATAATCATAGTCGTGGTTGTTATAATCATAGTCGTGGTTGTAATCATGGACGTAGGTGTTATAGTCAAAGTCGTGATTGTTATAATCATAGTCGTGGTTGCTGTAATCATAGTCATGGTTGTTGTAATCATCGTCGTGGTTGTTGTAATCATGGACGTGGGTGTTTAATCATAGTCGTGGTTGTTATAATCAAAGTCGTGGTTGTTGTAATCATGGACGTGGGTGTTATAATCATAGTCGTGGTTGTTAAAATCATAGTCGTGGTTGTTGTAATCATGGACGTGGGTGTTATAATCATAGTCGTGGTTGTTATAATCATAGTCGTGGTTGCTATAATCATAGTCGTGGTTGTAATCATGGACGTAGGTGTTATAATCATAGTCGTGGTTGTTGTAATCATGGACGTGGGTGTTATAATCATAGTCGTGGTTGTTATAATCATAGTCGTGGTTATTATAATCGTGGTCGTGGTTTTTATAATCATAGTCGTAGTTGTTATAATGATGGTCGTGGGTGTTATAATCATAGACGTGGTTGTTATAATGATGGTCGTGGGTGTTATAATTATAGTCGTGGTTGTTATAATCATGGTCGTGGTTGTTATAATCATAGTCGTGGTTTTATGATCATCGTCGTGGTTGTTATAATCATAGTCGTGGTTGTTATAATCATAGTTGCGGTAGTTGTAATCATCGTCGTAGGTATGATCATCGTCGTGGTTGTTGTAATCATAGTCGTGGTTGTTATAATCATCGTCGTGGTTATGATCATCGTAGTGGTTGTTATAATCATAGTCGTGGCTGTTATAATCATATTCGTGGTTGCTGTAATCATACTCGTGGTTGTTATGATCATCGTCTTGGTTGTTATAATCATAGTCGTGGTTGTAATAATCATAGTCGTGGTTGTTATAATCATTGTCGTGGTTGTTGTAATCAAGGACGTGGGTGTTATAATCAT
>NW_024726526.1:0-18137 GCF_018991925.1 Homarus americanus
TACAGTATACAGTACATAAACAGTGCAGGCATACGTTGGTAAACAGAGAGTCAAGTTGAACAGGATAGCTCAACAATGACTACATATGTTTATTTCCAGAAGTTTATTTTTCTTCATTGTATACAAATATAACGTTCCTTTTCTCACAAAGGCAACATAATGTCTGATAATGTAGACTGCCACCACCTTCCGTCTTATAGTATAGTGTTATCACTTTATACTCCTACTGTTGAGTCTATTTGTTACTGGTTATTATAGCTGTCTTTTTATTCTTCACTGACCTCATATACTTCTCAATCATTGCCGTGTCGGTAGTACAGTTGTAACGTGCATACCTCTCACCTATTGTCAAGGGTTCGAGGGCCCGCTGGTCACACATGGGAAGGGTGTTATCTAATGTGACCCTACCAAACATCAGAGGTTTCCCGGACTCCGGTTCCTCCTGGACTAACACTGGATAAGTGGCTAAAATTAAAGTTGGCTTGAGAATACTGCTCGGCCTACCATATTTGGCAGTTTTGTGACAGTAGACTGACTAACCTACCGCTCGCCGCTTGTACCAATTGAGGCCATTAAGAGTGAAAATGTATCCAGGACGCTACTGTAATTTGTAGCTTGACGAAAGGTAGTCTCATTATTGAGTTAAAATATATATGAACTAATCAACCCAATTACAAGTTGAAATATGCAGGAAAATTATGCCATAATATAACCACCGAGTGATATGAGGTAATGGGAGTGTGGATTCTTGGAACAGCCATGATTATAAAGGCAGCACGTGATAGCTTTAAGGTGGGAACACTCTAATGAAGTGCACTATGATACCAAATCCCTCATCCGTGAGACTAGTGTGCTGAAATTGTTGTTATGCATGATTTAGGGTTTTATGAGACAAAATAAACACCGGTGCTTTTTTGGCCACATCTTGGATATTTGGCGGCTATTGTAGTTTTTGTATCTGTAAAGACCAATTTTGCCACTTACTGTTTGGTGTATTATGTTATTTTATCAATACATATGGCATTACATTTGGAAATACATAACGAAAAGTGGTAATACTATTACTTGATATAGCTGTTATTAACTATCGATATATATATATATATATATATATATATATATATATATATATATATATATATATATATATATATATATATATATATATATATATATATATATATAACAAAAAAGTATGTCTGTTTGTCTGTGTGTGGTGTGAGTTTGTGTGTCCGCACGAGAATCTCGGAAACTACTTTACTGATCTGTAGTGGTGATGGATGGTGTTATATGTAGTGATGATGGATGGTGTTATATGTAGTGATGATGGATGGTGTTATATGTAGTGATGATGGATGGTGTTATATGTAGTGATGATGGATGGTGTTATATGTAGTGATGATGGATGATGTTATATGTAGTAATGATGGATATTGTTATATGTAGTGATGATGGATGGTGTTATATGTAGTGATGATGGATGATGTTATATGTAGTGATGATGGGTGGTGTTATTTGTAGTGATGATTAGACAATAAAATAATGACAGTTTAATGCTAAAAAAAATATACTTTGCTGTACCGTTGTAGTGAAAAACATGGAGGAACTTACATACACCGTTAATGAACTATTGATGGAAGAAGAAATTTTAGGGACTGAACAGTGAGACAATGTGGAGCCGCCTTGAGGGTGGCCTCCTACCGTTGCCTAGCGGATGAGTCGCCCGGAGGGCGGCTCACCTGCTAGGCCTGTGGGGCGATAATGTAATAATAATGATAATGATAATAATAATAATAATAATAATAATTATAATAATAAAGAACCATAAAAAAATTAAAAAATTAAAAAAAAATCAAGTGTGAGAAACAATATACAGGTATGTATGTTGTGTTGTCAATAGTAAGAGAAATAGTTGAGACCCTGCTATTGTGTAAATGAGGCAGAAAGTCAGATCAGCAACCTGGGACTTGGTCACAATTTTCGTGATGCCATATGTTCTTTGACTTCTCCATTTTTATTCACGGTTTCTGTGCTGGATCATATTTATTTACTAAAGTGGTTAATGTTTTAAAGTAAATTCTATTGAAATATGAATGGCAAATGAACAAAAATGAACAGAGGGACTTAATTACTATTAACCTACCTTTTGGATTATCCGTCGGCCCCTTCCCCCCATATGTGGGCGGTTAATCCAGGTATATGCTGATAACCACAAGGAAACAAGGAAACACGAAGTTCCCAAGAGTGAATTACATGAAAGCGCTTGGGAACTTCGTGTTTTCTTGTTTCCTTGTGGTTATCAGCATATATATATATATATATATATATATATATATATATATATATATATATATATATATATATATATATATATATATATATATATACATACTGATAACCAACGGAAAGAAAAAAACACGAAGTTCCCAAACGCTTTCATGTAATTCACATCTTCAGGGGTGAGTACAGACTGAAGAGAAGTACAAAACAAGGTGTATATATATACAGAGGAGGGTGAGATCAAGTCCACAATGGTCAGGTATTAGGTAATGACCCTACTAATCTTTAAATAGCACCGCAACGGTCCGTAGTCAGGTTAGAGGGTAAGGTGACCCAACCTTCTCACCTGGTTACAAATCTTCTTAATTACAAAATTGTCCAGTTTGTACATGCCATTACTCAAATTCATGTTGAATGCTTCGGTATGTTTAAGTTCAGTATTTATAGAAAACCTACTAATGTGTGTTTATACATTCATTATTATTCTGCCCACCATAATAGAGTCAAACAGTCAGTATTTTCAACAATGTTTTTACGTGCTTTGAGAATTTGCAGTCCGGAATTCATTGATGAGGAATATATATATATATATATATATATATATATATATATATATATATATATATATATATATATATATATATATTTATTTATTTATATATATCTTGATGAAATCACACGGGGAAAAGGGAAACAACAGGGCACCTTAGCTTTCGTCTTTATTCAAGACATTTTCAGAGGCAACTGGATTACATGGACAGAGAGAGGCTTAAATATACAGGGTGACCTTATTAAACATGAGGTCAGGTCATAATGATGTCATCCACTAATCCCCACACCAACACACACGTAGAGGAGCTTAAGAGAAAGGGGGCGACGTGACTAGTCAGGTCAGGTCAAGTAAAAAATAAGGGACCCACTAAATAACTATCCTACATCTAGCTCCAAGGTTTTCAATGCATTTTTAACCTTGGACAAATAATGTAAATGTAAGTGTTTTTTGTATTTCACGCAGCAAATGTAATGGTAATTATGTAGGACAGACAGGAAAAACATTGCAGCTCAGAATCAAACAACATAAGTACAATATCAGAACAGCATCTGAAAGCAGTGCCCTGTTCGCTCATATTAGGAATAATAATCATCCCATTGCTTGGGAAAATAGCTCAGAAGTATTCAAATCATCTTGCGTCACAGAAAGACTTCTGGTTGAAGCTAGTTTGATTAAGGAATTAAAATCATTAAACCTTAGTGATGGTCAGTACAAAACTGGTAATATGTTACATAAATTTATTTGTGTAAATTTATGTATTTATTTTAAATATCGTTATATTATTATTAATTATTAACTGATGTACTATTAAGATATGATGCAACTAAATTAAGAAAGGTCCTTGAAGGACATCTGAATCAAAACCCATTTGCAGAGGACGTTCCACTTATGTGAACTACCACAAACATTATTTCATCAGATATCATCAAATATGACATACTTCAACGAGACTTTAAAGGTGAAACAGCAGTTTTGAGAGTTTGTGACATTAAAATTATGCAATTGGTTCATTTGAATTTTCAGTAATACCGCGATCGCTGTTCTCTGCAAACGGTGAAATTTTGCTACCAGCAGACAAGAGTTCCTTTTTGAAAAACATCGATTATCAACCAGTTGAAGATGACCAAGACAGAAAAATACTTAATGTTGATGCAATGAGCATTGTACAAAGCATCAACAAACGAGAAGGAAACATAACCAGTTGTCTTGATTTTGCAAAATAATTCTTGAAGAAGATTCGTTGCCTTGAGCGTGATTATGATGAATTTCGAGGGATATTCGAGAGCTACATTGATGACACCCTAAAAGCAAAAACAAGACAGAAAATATATGATGACATTGAGCTTGCCGAATTCCAGATAGCTGATAAAACTTCACTTAAAACTACATCACTGAAGAAGTTTCTTTCAATTGTGTAGACAAAAATCAACTAACCAAATATTTGCGTGATGTTGTTCTTCGTGACACTTTTCTTCAAGACAGACAAAAACGTAGTTGTAGACTGTGGCACCTCTGCTTTGAGTGATATTAATAATTACCTGAAGAAACATACACAAGAAGAAGCAACTACTCTGATCCCTCTACATGTCCTCAATGCAGATTGGAAACATCCTGAAACAGCCATTGATGTGCGTTCACTTGACACTTATGTATTTCTACGAGTATTACTCGTGGACATCAGTGCACGCCACTCGTGTACTTCAAACATCGCACTCATTGCTGGCCAGGGGGAAACTGACTCGTCACGTAAATATAGTAGAGATGTTCAGCAGTAGGAAAGGTGAAGGCCATGGGACTACTGGGCAATCATGCATTCAATGAAGGAGATTGGGGTGGACAATTCTATAATATCAGTAAAGACAGATGGCTCAAACAGTACTTACAAATGGAAGAGTATTGTGAAATCGTCAAGTATTTTCAAACATTTTGGCAGAGTGACAGAGATGAAGTGAAGGAAAATTTTATTCTTCAAAACCTTTATAAAAAGGAGTTTTTTTTTTTTTTTAAGTAGATGTCCTTAGATGTGATATAGTTATGGAAAACGGATCAGCAGGAGAAAATCTACCCCCAACATAGGCTACTCTCGAACCACACATCAAGAGATTAAAAGTAATTGCAAACATTTTGAAAGAGTATCACACTCCCACACCATAATATATACCTTTGTATGTAAGTTAATGGATCAAAGATGGTGAGAAATTCTACTCTGTTAAATGTCTTCTACCTCCTGCTCCGAAAGGCATTTTGGATTTGTTCAACTGTGGTTGTAAGCAGCCATGCAGCAAGACGAACGGATGTTTTTTTTTGTTTTTTTATTATTGGGCACCCCCCTACATCCTTGTGTAAGGTGAAGCGCAGAAGCGTTTACAGCGCCCAACAGGGAAGCATGCTAAGTTCATGCGTTCTTGCGTAAAGAACAATCTGCCTTGCACATCACTGTGCAAGTGTGAGGACTGTGAGAACGTAGCAAGTCGACGCAGATGATGCAGAGGATGTACAGGTAGACACTTCGGAGACAGTGCAATTCTCCCAAGTTATCTCAAGTATCTTTGTTAATGGCTGACTTTAGAGATTATACAAAGTAATTGTACATGTTCTGGGTACTCAGTTCTAACTACAGGAGTGAACACAAACACCTGTAGAGTTTTTGTAGGTTCTATTTGCTGGATCTATACAGCGGTGCAACACAAGACTGCGGTTCCCTACACTCTCTATGGGTCAACTGACCTCTCGCTATGGGTCACCTGACCTCTCAGGCGACATGTGGCAAGTGGTACATTAGCAGCTTCCAGATGTCGCCAGGCACATTATCTAAGCGTGTGGTGACATGAAAAATACATTGCCACACGCTGCTAGCTAAATAAGTAATGTATATAAATGGAGTAAATACATAGTATACATACAACATACATAATATACATACACCCCCCCCTCTACGCTCATAGCAAAGTCTTGAGCGGACCTTTTGGATCCGTTCTGAGTGTCGAGGGACTTGATCACTGGGGAGGATATGGGACTCAACACTGGTGGCGGGGTCAGCAGAAGGAATTGTTACGGGCTGGAGAAAACGGTGGTTCCTCCACCACACCCGACCACTGGGTAACAGCACCTGGTAGTCCCGTGACCTACCGAGACCCATGACCATGCGTACTTTGTCCCAAGGTAGGGAGGTCGGGTTCTGAACACGGACTTGGGTGCCGACACTCAACTTGGGAGGAGCACGGGCATGGTCGTTGTAGCGGGCGACGACATCATGAACACATTCGGCAGCTCGGTGATCACAATCCTCTGTCTTAGCCTGCCACTCCTTAGAGAAGGACTGAGGGTGAGCAGGGACACAAGAACAGAGGGGGCGTCCATACAAGACCTGGGCAGGGGAGCGTCCGGTGTAATTGGGTGTGTTGCGGAGTTCAAGGAGACCCCGGTCGAAGGCCTCGCAGTCAATATTCCCAGAAGGGGCCACTTTGAGGACTAGGTGCTTCAGGGATTTGACAGCAGCCTCAGCGTGGCTGTTGGACTGCGGGTAATGGGGCGATGACAACACATGCCGGACTCCCCATCGGTCAAGGAACACAGCAAAGTCCCGGCTTGTGAACTGGGGCCCTCTGTCGGTTCGTAGGCTCACAGAAACGCCCACGTCACGGAAGTAGTGGCGGAACTTGCTGATGGTGGCGGCAGACGTTGTATCATTGCCGCACTTAATGACAACCGGCCAACCAGAGAGACGGTCGATGATAACAAGGAAGGACTTTCCTAACACACAGAAAAAGTCAGCCAACACAGACTCAAAGGGGCGGGTGGGGTTGTCGTCACTCATGAAGGGTTCCTGCTGCTGGCTGGGTTGTAGGACTTGGCAGGGCTCACACGCATGGACAACATTGGAGATGTCGGAGTCGATGCCAGGCCAGAACACAGTCTGTCTTGCACGCCGTTTGGTGGCCTCGGCTCGGCGGTGACTGTCATGGAGGCGAGCCAAGATGTGGGGACGTGAGGCAGCATGGACAACTACCGAAGGAGAGGTGTCACAGGCAAGAGATAGGGGTAGGGCGACAGCAGAGTGGTTGCTGCTCCCTTCGTGCACTCTGTTGGAGTGTTTTACCTCGAGAATAGGTTTTGGGAAGTCCTGGGAGATGATGGCCAACTCTTGGCAATGTCTGTAGGACAGCAAAGGAGTCGGGACACCATTATGCACATCAATTCAGGCTAGACACGACCTGTTGCCAAAGGTGACCTGTGCTTGGAGTGAACCTTGGGCTGGGGCCATCTGCGAACTATCTGCCATGAAGCGGAGATCCTTGGGAGGCCGTCCTAGATCACTCGGAGAGAGCCCCAAACATTGCAAATGCTGGGGACCGATGATTGTAGCATCAGCGCCGGTGTCGGGCAGCATCTCGAGGCGGGATGACACACTGCCGTAGGTCACGATGACGCTAATGTGCTGAGGAACTTTGGTCCTGGGACGCGAGGGGAGTACACCTTCCTAATATGGCTTGAGCGTTGTCCAGGGTCGTCATGCCTCTGATTTGACGACTGTGGGCGGCCCTCACTGGTGGAAGGGAACTGCTGCTTCCACAAAAACGCTGTCCCTTGGGTTTGTTGGAAGGGCAACACTTGTCATAGTGGCCCAGACGACCGCACACATTGCACTGGACGCGTTTGGCTGGGCACTGTACTGTAAGTGACCAGTGGCCCTTACTCTCACAACTGTTGCACGTAGACTCAGCAGCTGGACACACCTGTGTTCCGTGCTGTTTACCACAGTTGTTACAAAAGGAGCCGGGCATGGGCATCGGCGTTGGGGTAGACTTCTTGTCCTTCTTGTACTGAGACATAAAACGTAAAGCTGTAGGGGGAGCTCGGAAGGCAGAGGTGGCACACCTGGCAGCCTCATAGGAGCGACATATTGTCAACACATCCTTAAGGGAAGAGGAAAAGTCAAGGGAGGTGAGGCGTTGGACAAGCTCCTCGTCCTTAACACCCATCAGGATCACCTGCTTCAACTGGGTCTCCTCACACTGCTGGTGATTACCGGGACATATGTCTACCTCTTCCGAGGCTCTCTTGAGTCGTACATAGAAAGCGTTAAAAGTCTCGCCCTCCATCTGTCTACAGCTAAACAATTCCCTCCTGTGTAGAGCTTCATTCCGCTGACCTTTGATGTGCCGTTGTAGAACCTCCAGTGCCTCCTCTACAGACAACGAAGAAGTCGGGGGCACCTGCAACGTATGTTCCAAGACACGCTGCGTTTCCAAAGACAGGCACATACGTAGCTGAATGAGTTGTTTAGGCTGTGGCAAGCTCTGGAGATCCACCATTGTAGCATCATCAGTCCACCGTCGCCGCCATTCGCGAAAAGTCTGGAAAGTCACATCAGGATTCAAGATGGGTGGGGGTTGGGCAGCAGCTTTGGGTAGGGCTGGAGGGCGTAAAACAGGCGTTGACGAGGTACCTGAATCAGTCGGTACCGAAGCGGTGGGAGAGCTGGGGGCTTGGTTAGCAGTGAGGCGAGATATCAAATCTTCAAACCGTTCACTATCTTCCAATCTCCTTTTTTCGTCATCCACAAGTCTTCTAGCTTTGTCCTCACGCCTTTCCTCCCTCATAAACTTCATTAAAGCAATTACCTCTAGAGACAAGGCTGAAGATCAAGGTGAAGGACTTCGAGATGTGGTGGGAGAGGCTGGAGCGTCTCTCTCCGACTGGTCATCCATCTCTGTAGAGCTATCATCCGTCTGAGTCATCCCGGTGTTAGGAACACCACTGCGTAAGGCACGAGACATAACTACTTAATCTGTGTACTGTACTGTGTCTCAAATCAGTGTTGACCGGTCAGCCCGTCATATCAACAAGATCCGAGACAAAAAAAATTAATTAAATATACAGTCAACCCTCACTTTACGCGGTCCCACATTCCGCGTTTCCACGTTTACACAGTGCCCTGCCAGAACCCAGGATGCTCACGGGTGAAGTATATTTTTTTATTTAGCTCATAAAATTCATACAAATTATCCGGCCAGAATATAATTTACATTGCTGGAATTCTTACAATTTGATGATCATTTTGAATATAAACATCATAGATTTTGCATTAGACATACAAATTTTAGATATAATGCTTACTCTGAGTAAATATGTTATCTTTTGTGCAAAATATATGACATTTATATTCAAAATATTCCTGGTCTTACAAAGAATCCAGCAATGTCAATTATATTATCCTAACTTTAGTCTGATTTATTATTTATTACTAAAAAGGTAAACAGTCTGGTATTCCCACACATTCATCTGGTAGGGAGGGTTGGTGGGGGGTGGGAGGGACCGGCGACCGACCACCTGGCACTTGGTCACGGTGTGAAGAATACTTTTTTTTTATTAACTGAAGATATTTGTTTTAGCTCATAAAATTCATACAAATTACCTGGCCAGAATATAATTTACATTGCTGGAATTCTTACAATTTGATGATCATTTTGAATATAAACATCATATATTTTGCATTAGACATACAAATTTTAGATATAATATTTACTCTGAGTAAATATGTTATCTTTTGTGCAAAATATATGACATTTATATTCAAAATATTCCTGGTCTTACAAGGAATCCAGCAATGTCAATTATATTATCCTAACTTTAGTTTGAGGTATTATTTATTACTATACCTGGTTTTCCCCCAAAAATTTCTCAGAGAGGGAAGAGCCAGCGAGTGTAGTGTGAGAAGAGGAGGAGGGAGTTGAGTCCATTATTTAAATGGACATTAACTTGGCGACTGTATTTCTCTATTTCTCTTAAGTATTAATTGTGTGCATGTACCATCATAAAATTAAGATGTTATTTTTACTAGAACATAGGTATTGTGCTGGAAAAAGTGGAGTTTGGGGGTCAGCTGGTCTCTATTTCATTTAATCCCATATGTTATGTTATTCACTTTACGCGTTTCTCACTTTCCGCGGTACCCTGTGGGTTACATTAACCGCGTAAAGTGAGGGTTGACTGTATACTGCAAGTATTTTCTTTAATTTTTATACTTGTTTTGCGAAAAAGGGAGGCTACCATTATACCTGGTAGGTGAAGTTGACCAGACATTTATGGTGATCATTAAGGACCAAACTCCGAATCCATGACGTGACTTCTATTCATCATTTATACCCTAAATTTACTACTGTCGGTAGTTTCAAGAATTAACGCAGTCATTTACTGAATATTCTTTGTAAAAAAATAAATTTTAAATGAATTGTTTATAGGAGATAAGTATTATGATCAGTAAATATACAGATACTGTATGCATTACTGACCACCTCTGAACACAAGGACGGCTAAAAATAGCCACAGGTGGTCTTAGTCAAGGTCACTTTCCCTTTCTTGTCTCGTCACTGGCAAATGGGGGGGGGGGGGATGATGATAGCAGCTGTGTTTATTACCGGGGTATATTTTTCTTTTACAGTATGTTAGACAGATTTATAATACATTTTTATTATTTTAATATAACGGTAATCTTCATTTTAATCCAGCTTCCCAAACGTAAGTTTCAGTATAAAATAATTAGTGGTAGGACCTGTGAGTGGTTTGCTGTATACATAAATATTACATAAATTATTTCTGCAATTCTTCACAAACAAAACACATAACTCAATTGAACATGTGATGTCGAACGTGAACTGTAAACACTGCATAACCCCGCGCCAAGCCATAACAACATAACAACGTGGAATCGCGTTACAGCAAACGAGTTCGCGTTTTACAAATATTGTTCCTCAATTCATCAATTGCGTTAGAGCCAATTCGCGTTGTCAAAACACGCGTTATAGCAGAACTCACTGTACAGCAAAGAGTTAGGCCAGGGTGATTTACTTAAGGTTAGGGTGGCCACAGAAGAAGGCCAAAGTGATTTAAGGTTAGGGTGGCCATGGAAGGCCAGAAAGACTTATTTAAGGTTAGGGTGGCCATAGAAGAAGGCCAGGGTGACTTACTTAAGGTTAGGGTGGCCACGGAAGACACCGTAGCCTGTGTCCATATGACCATAGCCTTGCTTGGTGAGACCTACGAACCCACAGTCTATCAGCATCTGAAATCAATTGTTTGCTTATTATAAACACTTGTATATTAATAATTCATTGTTTTCTATTTCAATACAGGATTGTCATATTTTGCTGGTGTATAAGAGGCACCATAATTCAAAAGGAAATATTTAGAAACAATATTTTGGTGAATGTATAGGACAGGTATCCTTTTATATATGAAGGGGCTTAGTTCCTGGAAATCCATTTTAGTAAAAAAACAAGTATAGTACTGAATGTTAGAACCCTAGTACAGTACTGATGGGTTTTATGTTCCACGGAGGGGAAATATACATCAAACGGTGTTTTTTCACACAGTTCACAACTATATTAAAGAATATATATACAAGTACAGTATTACCCCGCTTAACGCGGTTTCGCTTAGCGCGTTTTACCGTATACGTGGTGCCTCGCCAGAGCCTAACTTTCACTTAACGCGGGTTTTTTCCACGTATACGCGGTGAGTGTCCGGCTGGAGAGCTATTTTTAGATTCGCCCCACCCGCCACCCTGCCTGACTGCCTGTTTTAGCTCATAAAATTCATACAAATTACCCGGCCAGAATATAATTTACATTGCTGAATTCTTACAATATGATGATCATTTTGAATATAAACATCATAGATTTTGCATAAGACATACAAATTTTAGATACAGTGACCCTCGCTTAATCTAACACCTCGGTTAACGTAATTTCGATTAACGAACTGCCTTCCATAAGGATCTTCAATTCGTTAACGAAAAAAAATTCGCTTAACGAACTTCTTACGAACCGACCTCAACATGTTTTCGCTTGCACTGACCGGGCAACCAGCTTTAGTATCAGTCCGCCAATACATTAATCGGTTCTAGGGCTTAAATTCCTTACTATTTTTGTAAATATCAAGAAGTTTATACTATTCAATAATTTTAAAAGTTTAATATTCAATTTTTTAGTCATTTTAACAATTATTGAACGAAATTGAAGGTAAAGTGACTAGTTTAATGCGCGGCATCCAGCCTCTTAACACAGCAAACAGGCGTCAGTCTCTCTCTGTTTTCACTGGAGGTAACATCTTGCTTGAGACTCTCTTCAACTAAATGCTTTTTTTCTGTGTTTCCAAGCAAATTATTGGTCATTTTGAAATATATTTTATATATTGACAATATATAATGCAGTGCAGCATTGATTTAAAGAAAATAATCTTGAATTAAACCAGAGAGCTAAAATTTTATGGGTGAAATGGCACCATGGGGTGACTTCTCTTCCACCCCAATGCCTTCTCTTCTTCCTTCTCCTCCACCCCCATTCTAAATCCCATCATCATCATCATCATCCAGGAGCCTTCTACATACACACCTCAAAGTAAGTGAACTTTTCTACCATTTTTGTTGAATTTAGGAAATTTTCGTGAGCTGGAACCAATTACCCAAAAACCCATTGAAACAATGGTTTCGGTTAACGAACGTTTCGGTTAACGAACGACCTTCTGGAACGGATTGAGTTCGTTAACCGAGGGGCCACTGTATATGTTTCTGAGTAAATATGTTATTTTTTGTGCAAAATATATGACATTTGTATTCAAAATATTCCTGGTCGTACAAGGAATCCAGCAATGTCAATTATATTATCCTAACTTTAGTTTGAGGTATTATTTAATACAAAATGTTAAATATTCTGGTTTTCCCACACATCTGGTAGGGAGGGTTGGTGGGGGGTGGGGGGGAGGAAGGGACCGACCGACCATCTGTTACTGTGTGAAGAATACTTTTTTTTTATTATTAACTGAAGATATTTGTTTTAGCTCATAAAATTCATACAAATTACCCGGCCAGAATATAATTTACATTGCTGGAATTCTTACAATTTGGTGATCATTTTGAATATAAACATCATAGATTTTGCATTAGACATACAAATTTTTGATATAATGTTTACTCTCAGTAAATATGTTATCTTTTGTGCAAAATATATGACATTTATATTCAAAATATTCCTGGTCTTACAAGGAATCCAGCAATGTCAATTGTATTATCCTAACTTTAGTTTGAGGTATTATTTATTAAAATTTAGTGGTTTCCCCCCCAAAATTTCTCAGAGAGGGAAGAGCGAGCAGTGTAGTGTGAGAAGAGGGGGAGGGAGTTGAGTCCATTATTTGAATGGACATTAACTTGGCGACTGTATTTCTCTATTTCTCTTAAGTATTAATTGTGTGCATGTACCATCATAAAATTAAGATGTTATTTTTACTAGAACATAGGTATTGTGTCGGAAAAAGTGGAGTTTGGGGATCGGGCCAGTTTCTATTGGAATTAATCCCATATGTTCTGTTGTTCACTTAGCGCGGTTTTCACTTAACACGGTACCCTGTGGGTTTTATTGACCGCGTTAAGCGGGGTACTACTGTACAGTAATCTCCCCATTAGCCAAGAATATTGCTAAAGCAGTGTTAAGAAATAAGAAGTTATTACAATTATGTATACTGTACTGTACATATAGTGTGAAAGTACCGTATACAGTATACAGTGCATGTACAAACCCCTCCTTGATGGGGATACAGGAGAGAAATTGATGCAAATTATCCAGTGAACAAAGTACTGGTCAAAAAACTAAGAGATATTTTACTATATTAGTGATTCAGTATGCTATAATTCTCAGACATAAGATCTTTGACAACAAGAAAACTTAATGCACATACAATTTAAGTGTAGTAATAGTACCTGATTCCTGTGTGGGTAGTGACCAATGACACGGGTGGCAACACAGCAGGCGATGTCCTCCTGGCTGCATGACCCAAGACTCCACTGCTGCACATCTGTTCTGGCATCACAGGGATAGTCATGATCTGGTTTTAGCTACTGCCCTACTGCTCAAACTCCAACATTTATCCAGATCACCTTATCATTCTGACTCGATGCTATTACAATAAAGTATCACTCAAATAATATTAGGACCAAGAGGCTTCCATAAAGTGGACACACAAACATATGTCCAAGGGAAGCATGTAGTAAACCCTAGTACTGGTGTCACTTTAGTTATATTATTAATTTCTGAAAATACCTGAACAGTAACTTTCTTCATTATTATTTAACACTCACAATGTTATTAAGTCGACTAATAGACTTTCAATGTGTCATCATTCTCCTACTGATCACCATAAACAGCACAGTAAATATAACTTTCTCAAACTCACATGAAGACAAGTACAGTACAGTAGACTCGTCACTCACACCACCACCACACAGTCACTGAGCCAGTTGCTTTGTTGACCAATTTCTCTTCTTTTAATCATGTAAAGTATACAGTAATATGTAGAAAATTAAATAGTTTTTCCTTTAATCCATAGTCTTTAGTTTTATATTCAAAATACTCAAATCTTTCGTAAAACAGATTATTTCACGAAGTAGATTTTCAGTTGACAGATACTTAACCATAGTACTTGTGTTGTAGTACATTTTTATTTTTATTTCATTTAAAAGTTCAAATTTCGTCGCAGCTCTCAAAATAAAGTACTCACCATATATTAGAAATTTATCCACAAAATATGTGAAGAAATATTCAGGTGATTTACACAATAAATTAAATCTGTTTATAAAGGCCCAGTCAAAAGAATCCCAGCCCAACCCTGACATTATGACAGCTTACCTAACTCCATTTTCTGGGACCTACATACACCTGATCTCCAGAGCTACAAACAATCAGCCAGTAGAGTAGAGCTGTATTAAGTCAGGACTCACCAAGGAAGGTATAATTGCCAGGATGTATCTCTGTTAGGTTCTTCATGTTATCACTTGGTTGTCTACAGGAGGGTGTGGATCCAGTACCCACTGTGGTACATGTCACACCTCGCTGCTTCAGGCGATCGACAAACTTCAGCAAACGCTCTGGAAGGTATGTTATCAGCAGAGTACTTGTCTTTGTGTTTTCTTTAATTAATTTCACGTGTATTACAGTGAACTTGGGTAAAATTAAAGAGAGTGCGTAATTATACAGGAGGACCTCACTTAATGGGGAAGATGTGCTCCTGGGGTACTCATACTAATTTCCTGGACTCGCTACATGATTTCAGACACAAGAGATTGTGCCTTTACAATCTAATGACAAGCCTCGGCACTATAAATTTGCACATTCCATGCTGAACTCAATTGATAAAGTCACTTTTCAGGTGTCTGGACGAGTTAACTGCTATAATGTGCAAATATGGTTAGCTGAAAAGTCACGGGGGTTTTGTGAACACATTCGTAATAGCCCAAAACTTAATGTTTGGTATGGACTCATGCACGACAGGGTGATAAGCTTAGTTTTCTTTGCTGAGCAGAATATCACAGTAGGTGTGTATCTTTGAAGAATTATAACCACTCAATATTTTCCTTGTGGGAGTATGTTAAGGGTTATTATGTTTTTCAGACCCCCATTGCTGACATTGAAACACCTGGTACAATAAAAGGATAACCCACAGCATCAAAAGAGTAATGAAGGTAGGTTGGCCAACATATGGACTGAAGTGGAGTACTGGTTGGATGTGTTACAGTCCACTAACAGCACACATGTTGAGGTGCACAGAAAAACATAAAAATTTTTATTTCTTCAGTAACAAGCAAAAAATTTACATAAATTCCCTCTTATAGTTTTTTTACAGTAATAACATTTGTGGTCACCCTGTTCTGTATAATGGCCATATCACCCATTGAACGTTATTTTGTCTTTATTCGTCATATTTGTTCTCACTGGAAATTTTATGAGGTCAAACCCACGTTCTACTGCCATGACACCAATGACTATTCATTTAAAACTTTAACTTTCACTTCTAAGGTAATTATGCTTTTTGCTTTTTCTCACACTCATTGATACTGTAACACATGTTAAATACTTTAGAACTGTAGTTTCACAAGAATGAGAAGCAGTTCAGTGAGAGCACACAAACTATACCCACTCAAAAACTAATGTGGCGTGTATGATGCATGTATAATGACTCTTAGAAGACTCACTCTATAGAGAACATTGTGACTGGATGCTCTCATATACCTGTACTGTAGCTTGTATGAACAAGAACAATGAGAGAACAGATAAGAATGCTTATGCTCATGTAACTTGAGTTACTGCTTGTTATTTCTATCTTGAAAAAGAGAAAATGCGGAATTGTTTTTAATTCTTGGTACAGAGTTATGCTAAGCAGTGTTCCCCTGTATACTGTATGTTAAGAAATTGGGATCACCTGAAGAATCTCCACCCGTGCTAATTTCAACCGAAGATTAACCACTAACATTGCAGTATTTGGGGGGAAAGGCAGATGTAGTAGGTTAGCTTTGCATTAGGGTGGTTACTGTTTAAGTAAAATAACTGGGGTGGTGATTCTTCAGGTGATCCAGAAATTGTGCTTCAACCAGTAACAATCCTCACCTAAAGTGTCTTCTTGGATCTGCAGGACTTCTTTGGGCTCACTGGCACCATAGGTATTGCCACAGTGGACATAGACACCAACAAAGGTGATATTAGGAGCGTTGTGGAGTTGTAATGCCATGTCCACCCCTGCTTCATCCTCCCACCACACTCCAGCTGAAATGGTAAAACTATATTGATTTGTCCACAACTGATCACTTCAAGGAGTTATACAACTGATCACTTCAAGGTGTTATGACTAAGTATATAAACATCACTTGGGCTGAAGCATATACTATAAATGCTAGGGGCCTGTGGTGCTTTCTGAGACTCATGTATCTACAGTAAGCTAGATATTATGCAAGGAAGGTGGCAAAATTAAACTTCAGTGTTGCTGTGAACGGTATCAAGTAAGTAGAAATAACTAAAAGCTACAGTAAGAAATATAAAATTAATCTTATAAAACTCCAATTCCATTTCAGTGACTACAACTTCAATAAGAACATAAGAACATAAGAATGGAGGAAACTGCAGCGGGCCTATTGGCCCATACTGGGCAGTCCCGTTTACACCCAACCCCTATTGCTCATATGAGCATCCAACCTATGTTTGAAGCAATTCAGCGTATTCGAGTTAATGATGATATTTGGTAACTTGTTCCATTCATCCACCACTCTGTTTCCAAACCAGTGTTTACCTATTTCACGCCTAAATCTAAATTTGTCCAATTTAAAACCATTGTTACGAGTTCGCTCCTGGTTGGATAATTTGAGTACCTTTGTAATGTCCCCTTTGTTTAGCCCTGTCTTCCACTTATACACCTCTATCAGGTCGCCCCTCGCTCTACGTCTCTCGAGGGAGTGCAAATTAAGATGCTTTAACCTGTCTCTATACTCAAGGTTCCTAATGCCCGGGATTAGTCTTGTCATTCTCCTCTGAATTCTTTCCAAGGATTCTATATCCATTCTGTAATATGGTGACCAGAACTGAACTGCATAATCCAGGTGTGGTCTCACAAGAGCAAGATACAGTTTTAGGATGACCTCGCTTTACTTGTAACTAACCCTCCTTTGTATGAACCCAAGTACTTTATTAGCCTTGTTACGAGCAAAAACACATTGTTTACTTGGCTTAAGGTTCCTACTTATCATTACTCCTAAATCTCTCTCGCAGTCGGATTTCTCTATGGCATCGTTGTTCATCTGGTATCTGGTTTCCCTGTTTACATTTTCTATACTGAGTACTTTACATTTGTCGATGTTGAATGTCATCTGCCATTTTTCAGACCATTCGAAAAATTTGTTTAGATCCTCCTGTAGTTTTGCCGAGTCCTCGTCAGATTTGATAACACGTCCTATTTTAGTATCATCAGCAAATTTACTTATGTTGCTGTCTATGCCGATATCTATGTCGTTTATGTATTTAATAAACAATAATGGTCCAAGTACTGAGCCTTGGGGAACTCCACTTGTGACGTTGCTCCAATGGGACTTAGTGCCGTTAATGCTCACTCGCTGTTTTCTGTCCTGTAACCACGCCCTAATCCATTTAAGGATGCCACCTTTGATGCCATGAGCTTCTACCTTTCTAATTAGTCTTTCGTGGGGGACTCTGTCGAAGGCTTTGCTAAAGTCGAGATATACCACATCATAATTGTGCCCCTCCTCCACTGATTCAAAAACTGATGAAAAGAATGTTAATAGATTAGTTAGGCAAGAACGTCCGCTTGTGAAGCCATGCTGGGAATCATTGATCAATCCGTGCTTCTCCAGGTGATTTCGAATAGAGTTTGAAATGATTGCTTCCAGTAATTTGCCTACTATTGATGTTAGACTGATTGGGCGGTAGTTAGAAGATAGTGATCTATCCCCCTTCTTGAAAATCGGTAT
>NW_024726527.1:0-12782 GCF_018991925.1 Homarus americanus
AACACCTCACCCCACCAGGATTTTAACCCACTATCTTATAATTGTGACCGGGGAACGCTACCTCTGGGCAACCAGGACAATAAAAGCAGTCCTAGATTCTACTATATTTCAGAGCAAAGCCTGTTCAACGACCTTATGGTGCCATGAACCTCTAATGGGGACCTCCTGTGCCACTTAGGTGATCGGAGCAACGTTTTACCAAATCCAGCTTCGAAACACGAGGATCAATATATATTTCAATAGCCCAATAAAGCACGTTTACTTCTACATATATTCAACACCTCACCCCACTAGGATTTGAACCCACGATCTTATAATTGTGACCGGGGAACGCTACCTCTGGGCCACTAGGACAATAAAAGCAGTCCTAGACTCTACTATATTTCACACAAAGCCTGTTCAACGAGCTTATGGCGCTGTGAACCACTATAGGGGACCACCCGTGCCACTTAGGTGATCAGAGCACGTTTAACCAAATGCGGCTTCGAAACCCGAGGATCCGTATATATTTCATTAGCCCAATAAAGCACGCAGACTTCTACATATAATCGACGCCTCACCCCACCAGGATTTAAACCCAAGATCTTATAATTGTGACCGGGGAACGCTACCTCTGGGCCACCAGGAAAAAAAAGCAGTCCTAGACTCTGCTATATTTCACACAAAGCTTGTTCAACGCGCTTATGGCGCCGTGAACCACTATAGGGGACCACCCGTGCCGCTTAGGTGATCAGAGCAACGTTTACCCAAATGCGGCTTCAAAACCCGAGGATCCATATATATTTCATTAGCCCAATAACGCACACAGACTTCTACATATAATCAACGCCTCACCCCACTAGGATTCAAACCCACGATCTTATAATTGTGACCGGGGTATGCTACCTCTGGGCCACCAGGACTCTAAAAGCAGTCCTAGACTCTACTATATTTCACACAAATCCTTTTCAACGAGCTTATGGCGCAGTGAACCTCTAATGGGGACCACCCGTGCCGCTTATGTGATCAGAGCAACGTTTTACCAAATCCGGCTTGGAAACATGAGGATCCATATATATTTCATTAGCCCAATAAAGCACGCGGACTTCTACATATAATCAACGCCTCACCCCACCAGGATTTGAAGCCACGAACTTATAATTGTGACCGGGGAACGCTACCTCTGGGCCAACAGGACAATAAAAGCAGTCGTAGACTCTACTATATTTCACACAAAGCCTGTTCAACGACCTTATGGCGCCGTGAACCTCCTAATGAGGACCGCAGGCTGCTTAGGTGATCAGAGTAGCGTTTACTAAATCTTGACTTCAAAACCCGAGGATCCATATATATTTCGTGGCCAATAGCATGCGCATGAACTACATATAATCAGCGCCTCACCCCCACCAGGATTTGAAGCCACGATCTTATAATTGGCGGCCGGAACACTACCTCTGGGCCACTAGGACAATAAAAGCAGTCCTAGACTCTGCTATATTTCACACAAAGCCTGTTCAACGAGCTTATGGCGTCGTGAACCTCTAATGGGGACCACCCGTGCCACTTAGGTGATCAGAGCAACGTTTTACCAAATGCGGCTTCGAAACAGGAGAATCCATATATATTTCATTAGCCCAATGAAGCACGCGGACTTCTACATATAATCAACACCTCACCCCACCAGGATTTAAACCCAAGATCTTATAATTGTGACCGGGGAACGAACCTCTGGGCCACCAGGACAATAAAAGCAGTCCTAGACTCTACTATATTTCACACAAAGCCTGTTTAACGAGCTTATGGCGCCGTGAACCTCTAATGGGGACCACTCGTGCCGCTTAGGTGATCAGAGCAACGTTTTACCGAATGCGGCTTCGAAACACGAGGATCCATATATATTTCATTAGCCCAATAAAGCACGCGGACTTCTACATATAATCAACACCTCACCCCACCAGGATTTAAACCCAAGATCTTATAATTGTGACCGGGGAATGCTACCTCTGGGCCACTAGGACAATAAAAGCAGTCCTTAGACTCTACTATATTTTACACAATGCCTGTTCAACGAGCTTATGGCGCTGTGAACCACTATAGGGGACCACCCGTGCCGCTTAGGTGATCAGAGCACGTTTAACCAAATACGGCTTCGAAACCCGAGGATCCAAATATATTTCATTAGCCCAATAAAGCACGCAGACTTCTACATATAATCGACGCCTCACCCCACCAGGATTTGAAGCCACGATCTTATAATTGTGACTGGGGGACGCTACCTCTGGGCAAAAAGGACAATAAAAGCAGTCCTAGACTCTACTATATTTCACACAAAGCCTGTTCAACGAGCTTATGACGCTGTGAACCACTATAGGGGACCACCCGTGCCGCTTAGGTGATCAGAGCAACGTTTAACCAAATGCAGCTTCGAAACAGGAGAATCCATATGTATTTCATTAGCCCAATAAAGCACGCGGACTTCTACATATAATCAACACCTCACCCCACCAGGATTTAAACCCAAGATGTTATAATTGTGACCGGGGAACGCTACCTCTGGGCCACCAGGAAAAAAAAGCAGTCCTAGACTCTGCTATATTTCACACAAAGCCTGTTCAACGAGCTTATGGCGCCGTGAACCTCTAATGGGGATCACCCGTGCCGCTTAGGTGATCAGAGCAACGTTTTACCAAATGCGGTTTCAAAACACGAGGGTCCATATATATTTCATTAGCCCAATAAAGCACGCGGACTTCTACATATAATCAACACCTCACCCCACTAGGATTCAAACCCACGATCTTATAATTGTGACCGGGGTATGCTACCTCTGGGCCACCAGGACACTAAAAGCAGTCCTAGACTCTGCTATATTTCACACAAATCCTGTTCAACGAGCTTATGGCACAGTGAACCTCTAATGGGGACCACCCGTGCCGCTTATGTGATCAGAGCAACGTTTTACCAAATCCGGCTTGGAAACACGAGGATCCATATATATTTCATTAGCCCAATAAAGCAGTCGGACTTCTATATATAACAAACACCTCACCCCACCAGGATTCAAACCCACAATCTTATAATTGTGACCGGGGTATGCTACTTCTGGGCCACCAGGACAATAAAAGCAGTCCTAGACTCTACTATATTTCACACAAAGCCTGTTAAACGAGCTTATGGCGCTGTGAACCACTATAGGGGACCACCCGTGCCGCTTAGGTGATCAGAGCAACGCTTTACCAAATGCGGTTTTGAAACATGAGGATCCATATATATTTCATTAGCCCAATAAAGCACGCGGACTTCTACATATAATCAACGCCTCACCCCACCAGGATTTGAAGCCACGATCTTATAATTGTGACCGGGGAACGCTACCTCTGGGCCAACAGGACAATAAAAGCATTCGTAGACTCTACTATATTTCACACAAAGCCTGTTCAACGACCTTATGGCGCCGTGAACCTCTAATGGGGACCACCCGTGCTGCTTAGATGATCAGAGCAACGTTTTAGCAAATGCGGCTTCAAAACACGAGGATCCATATATATTTCATTCCCCAATAAAGCACGCGGCTTCTACATATAATCAACACCTCACCCCACCAGGATTTCAACCAACGATCTTAAAATTGTGACTGGGGAACGCTACCTCTGGGCCACCAGGACAATAAAAGCAGTCCTAGACTCTGCTATATTTCACACAAAGCCTGGTCAACGAGCTTATGGCGTCGTGAACCTCTAATGGGGACCACCCGTGCCACTTAGGTGATCAGAGCAACGTTTTACCAAATGCGGCACGAAACAGGAGAATCCATATATATTTCATTAGCCCAATAAAGCACGCGGACTTCTACATATAATCAACACCTCACCCCACCAGGATTTAAACCCAAGATCATATAATTGTGACCGGGGAACGCTACCTCTGGGCCACCATGGCAATAAAAGCAGTCCTAGACTCTACTATATTTCACACAAAGCCTGTTCAACGAGCTTATGACTCTGTGAACCACTATAGGGGACCACCCGTGCCGCTTAGGTGATCAGAGCAACGTTTAACCAAATGCGGCTTCGAAACCCGAGAATCCATATATATTTCATTAGCCCAATAAAGCACGCAGACTTCTACATATAATCAACGCCTCACCCCACCAGGATTTGAAGCCACGATCTTATAATTGTGACCGGGGGACGCTACCTCTGGGCCACCAGGACAATAAAAGCATTCCTAGACTCTGCTATATTTCACACAAAGCCTGTTCAACGGGCTTATGGCACCGTGAACCTCTAATGGGGACCACCCGTGCCGCTTAGGTGATCAGAGCAACGTTTTACCAAATGCGGCTTCGAAACAGGAGGATCCATATATATTTCATTAGCCCAATAAAGCACGCGAACTTCTACATATAATCAACACCTCACCCCACCAGGATTTCAACCAACGATCTTAAAATTGTGACCGGGGAACGCTACCTCTGGGCCACTAGGACAATAAAAGCAGTCCTAGTCTCTGCTATATTTCACACAAAGCCTGTTCAACGAGCTTATGGCGCCGTGAACCACTATAGGGGACCACCCGTGCCGCCTAGGTGATCAGAGCAACGTTTACCCAAATGCGGCTTCAAAACCCGAGGATCCATATATATTTCATTAGCCCAATAACACACGCAGACTTCTACATATAATCAACGCCTCACCCCACCAGGATTTGAAGCCACGATCTTATAATTGTGACCGGCGAACGCTACCTCTGGGCAACCAGGACAATAAAAGCAGTCCTAGACTCTGCTATATTTCACACAAAGCCTTTTCAACGAGCTTATGGCGTCGTGAACCTCTAATGGGGACCACCCGTGCCACTTAGGTGATCAGAGCAACGTTTTACCAAATGCGGCTTCTAAACAGGAGAATCCATATATATTTCATTAGCCCAATAAAGCACGCGGACTTCTACATATAATCAACACCTCACCCCACCAGGATTTAAACCCAAGATCTTATAATTGTGACCGGGGAACGCTTCCTCTGGGCCACCAGGAAAAAAAAGCAGTCCTAGACTCTACTATATTTCACACAAAGCCTGTTCAACGAGCTTATGGCGCCGTGAACCTCTAATGGGGACCACCCGTGCCGCTTAGGTTATCAGAGCAACGTCTTACCAAATCTGGCTTGGAAACTCGAGGATCCATATATATTTCAATAGCCCAATAAAGCACGCGGACTTCTACATATAATCAAAACCTCACCCCACCAGGATTTGAACCCACGATCTTTTAATTGTGACCGGGGAACGCTACCTCTGGCCCACCAGGACAATAAAAGCAGTCCTACACTCTGCTATATTTCACACAAATCCTGTTCAACGAAATATATGCTGTGAACCACTATAGGGGACCCACCCGTGCCACTTAGGTGTGATCAGAGCAATGCTTAACCAAATAAGTGCTTCGAAACCCGAGGATCCATATATATTTCATTAGCCCACAGACTTCTAAGATATCGACGCCACCCCACCAGGATTTGAACCCACGATCTATAATTAGACTGGGGACGCTACTCTGGGCAACCAGGACAATAAAAGCAGTCCTAGACTCTACTATATTTCACACAAAGCCTGTCTAACGAGCGAGGATCGCCAGAACACTATAGGGGACCACCTGTGCCGATTAGGTGATCAGAGCAACGTTTAACCAAATGCGGCTGAAACAGGAGATCCATATATATTTCATTAGCCCAATAACGCACACAGACTTCTACATATAATCAACGCCTCACCCCACCAGGATTTGAAGCCACGATCTTATAATTGTGACCGGGGAACGCTACCTCTGGGCCACCAGGACAATAAAAGCATTCCTAGACTCTGCTATATTTCACACAAAGCCTGTTCAACGAGCTTATGGTGCCGTGAACCACTATAGGGGACTACCCGTGCCGCTTAGGTGATCAGAGCAACGTTTACCCAAATGCGGCTTCAAAACCCGAGGATCCATATATATTTCATTAGCCCAATAAAGCACGCGGACTTCTACATATAATCAACACCTCACCCCACCAGGGAATCAGTCCACGATTTATATTAGGACTGAGAACGCTGCCTCTGGGCCACTGGGACAATAAAGCAGTCCTAGACTCTGCTATATTTCACACAAATCCTGTTCAACGAGCTTATGGCGCCGTGAACCACTATAGGGGACCACCCGTGCCGCTTAGGTGATCAGAGCAACGTTTACCCAAATGCGGCTTCAAAACCCGAGGATCCATATATATTTCATAAGCCCAATAACGCACGCAGAATTCTACATATAATCAACGCCTCACCCCACCAGGATTTGAAACCAAGATCTTATAATTGTGACCGGGGAACGCTATCTCTGGGCCACCAGGACAATAAAAGCAGTCCTAGACTCTGCTATATTTCACACAAAGCCTGTTCAACGAGCTTATGGCGTCGTGAACCTCTAATGGGGACCACCCGTGCCACTTAGGTGATCAGAGCAACGTTTTACCAAATGCGGCTTCGAAACTGGAGAATCCATATATATTTCATTAGCCCAATAAAGCACGCGGACTTCTACATATAATCAACACCTCACCCCACCAGGATTTAAACCCAAGATCATATAATTGTGACCGGGCAACGCTACCTCTGGGCCACCAGGACAATAAAAGCAGTCCTAGACTCTACTATATTTCACACAAAGCCTTTTCAACGAGCTTATGACTCTGTGAACCACTATAGGGGACCACCCGTGCCGCTTAGGTGATCAGAGCAACGTTTAACCAAATGCGGCTTCGAAACCCGAGAATCCATATATATTTCATTAGCCCAATAAAGCACGCAGACTTCTACATATAATCAACGCCTCACCCCACCAGGATTTGAAGCCACGATCTTATAATTGTGACCGGGGGACGCTACCTCTGGGCCACCAGGACAATAAAAGCATTCCTAGACTGCTATATATTTCACACAAAAGCCTGTTCAGCGGGCTTGCTGGCACCGTGAACTCATGGATACCGTGCAGCAATTGATCAGAGCAGCGTTTTACCAAATCTTGGCTTCAATGGGAGATCATATATATTTCGTGGCCCAATAAAGCCGCAGCGAACTTCTACATATAATCAACACCTCACCCCACCAGGATTTCAATAGCGATCTTATAATTGTGACCGGGGAACGCTACCTCTGGGCCACAAGGACAATAAAAGCAGTCCTAGACTCTGCTATATTTCACACAAAGCCTGTTCAACGAGCTTATGGCGCCGTGAACCACTATAGGGGACTACCCGTGTCGCTTAGGTGATCAGAGCAACGTTTACCCAAATGCCGCTTCAAAACCCGAGGATCCATATATATTTCATTAGCCCAATAACGCACGCAGACATCTACATATAATCAACGCCTCACCCCAACAGGATTTAAACCCACGATCTTATAATTGTGACCGGGGAACGCTACCTCTGGGCCACCAGGACAATAAAAGCAGTCCTAAACTCTGCTGTATTTCACACAAAGCCTTTTCAACGAGCTTATGGCGTCGTGAACCTCTAATGGGGACCACTCATGCCACTTAGGTGATCAGAGCAACGTTTTACCAAATGCGGCTTCGAAACAGGAGAATCCATATATATTTCATTAGCCCAATAAAGCACGCGGACTTCTACATATAATCAACACCTCACCCCACCAGGATTTAAACCCAAGATCTTATAATTGTGACCGGGGAACGCTACCTCTGGGCCACCAGGAAAAAAAAGCAGTCCTAGACTCTGCTATATTTCACACAAAGCCTGTTCAGCGAGCTTATGGCGCCGTGAACCTCTAATGGGGACCACCCGTGCCGCTTAGGTGACCAGAGCAACGTTTTACCAAATGCTGCTTCAAAACACGAGGGTCCATATATATTTCATTAGCCCAATAAAGCACGCGGACTTCTACATATAATCCGCTTTCTTTGAGTTGAACCATGATCTTCTAATTGTGACCGGGGAACGCTACCTCTGGGCCACCAGGACAATAAAAGCAGTCATTCACTATATTTCACCTGGCTGTTCAGCGAGCTTAGCGCGTGAACTCAATGATTGCCCGTGCCGCTTAGGTGATCAGAGCAACGTTTTACCAAATGCGGCTTCAAAACACGAGGATCCATATATATTTCATTAGCCCAATAAAGCACGCGGACTTCTACATATAATCCGCACCTCACCCACAAGTTTAAACCCAGATCTTATAATTGTGACCGGGGAACGCTACCTCTGGGCCACCAGGACAATAAAAGCAGTCCTAGACTCTACTATATTTCACACAAAGCCTGTTTAACGAGCTTATGGCGCCGTGAACCTCTAATGGGGACCACCCGTGCCGATTAGGTGATCAGAGCAACGTTTTACCGAATGCGGCTTCGAAACACGAGGATCCATATATATTTCAATAGCCCAATAAAGCACGCTTACTTCTACATATAATCAACACCTCACCCCACTAGGATTTGAACCCACGATCTTATATTTGTGACCGGGGAACGCTACCTCTGGGCCACTAGGACAATAAAAGCAGTCCTGGACTCTACTATATTTCACACAAAGCCTGTTCAACGAGCTTATGGCGCTGTGAACCACTATAGGGGACCACCCGTGCCACTTAGGTGATCAGAGCACGTTTAACCAAATGCCGGCTGGAAACACGAGGATCCATATATATTTCATTAGCCCAATAAAGCAGGCGGACTACTACATATAATCAACGCCTCACCCGACAAGGATTTGAAGCCACGATCTTATAATTGTGACCGGGTAACACTACCTCTGGGCCACCAGGACAATAAAAGCAGTCCTAGACTCTTCTATATTTCACACAAAGCCTGTTCAACGAGCTTGTGGCGCCGTGAACCTCTCATTGGGACCACCTGTGCCGCTTAGGTGATCAGAGCAACATTTTACCAAATGCGGCTTCGAAACACGAGGATCCATATATATTTCATTAGCCCAATAAAGCACGCGGAATTCTACATATAATCAACACCTCACCCCACCAGGATTTAAACCCACGATCTTATAATTGTGACCGGGGAACGCTACCTTTGGGCCACCAGGATAATTAAAGCAGTCCTAGACTGTGCTATATTTCACACAAAGCCTGTTCAACGAGCTTTTGGCGCCGTGAACCTCTAATGGGGACCACCCGTGCCGCTTAGGTGATCAGAGCAACGTTTTACCAAATGCGGCTTCAAAACACTAGGATCCATATATATTTCATTTGCCCAATAAAACACGCGGACTTCTACATATAATCAACACCTCACCCAACCAGGATTCGAACCCACGATCTTCTAATTGTGACCGGGGAACGCTACCTCTGGGCCACCAGGACAATAAAATCAGTCCTAGACTCTGCTATATTTCACAAAAAGCCTGTTCAACGAGCTTATGGCGCTGTGAACCTCTAATGGGGACCATCCGTGCCGCTTAGGTGATCAGAGCAACGTTTTACCAAATCCGGCTTGGAAACACGAGGATCCATATATATTTCATTAGCCCAATAAAGCACTCGTACTTCTACATATAATCAACACCTCACCCCACCAGGATTCAAACCCACAATCTTATAATTGTGACCGGGGAACGCTACCTTTGGGCCAACAGGACAATAAAAGCATTCGTAGGCTCTGCTATATTTCACAGAAAGCCTGTTCAACGAGCTTATGGCGCTGTGAACCTCTAATGGAGACCACCCGTGCTGCCTAGGTGATCAGAGCAACGTTTTACCAAATGCGGCTTCAAAACACGAGGATCCATATATATTTCATTTTCCCAATAAAGCACGTGGCTTCTACATATAAACAACACCTCACCCCACCAGGATTCGAACCCATGATCTTCTAATTGTGACCGGGGAACGCTACCTCTGGGCCACCAGGACAAAAAAAGTAGTCCTAGACTCTGCTATATTTCACACAAAGCCTGTTCAACGAGCTTATGACGCTGTGAACCTCTAATGGGGACCATCCGTGCCGCTAAGGTGATCAGAGCAACGTTTTACCAAATCCGGCTTGGAAACACGAGGATCCATATATATTTCATTAGCCCAATAAAGCACTCGTACTTCTACATATAATCAACACCTCACCCCACCAGGATTCAAACCCACAATCTTATAATTGTGACCGGGGAACGCTACCTCTGGGCCAACAGGACAATAAAAGCATTCGTAGGCTCTGCTATATTTCACAGAAAGCCTGTTCAACGAGCTTATGGCGCTGTGAACCTCTAATGGAGACCACCCGTGCTGCCTAGGTGATCAGAGCAACGTTTTACCAAATGCGGCTTCAAAACACGAGGATCCATATATATTTCATTTGCCCAATAAAGCACGTGGCTTCTACATATAAACAACACCTCACCCCACCAGGATTCGAACCCACGATCTTCTAATTGTGACCGGGGAACGCTACCTCTGGGCCACCAGGACAAAAAAAGCAGTCCTAGACTCTGCTATATTTCAAACAAAGCCTGTTCAACGAGCTTATGACGCTGTGAACCTCTAATGCGGACCATCCGTGCCGCTTAGGTGATCAGAGCAACGTTTTAC
The DNA here is from genome assembly GCF_018991925.1 of Homarus americanus. Taxonomy (NCBI): domain Eukaryota; kingdom Metazoa; phylum Arthropoda; class Malacostraca; order Decapoda; family Nephropidae; genus Homarus; species Homarus americanus. The sequence continues at coordinate 10,570 of NW_024726527.1, forward strand.
CAAATCCGGCTTCGAAACACGAGGATCCATACATATTTCATTAACCCAATAAAGCACGCGGACTTCTACATATAATCAACACCTCACTCCACCAGGATTCGAAACCACGATCTTATAATTGTGACCGAGGAACGCTACCTATGGGCCACCAGGACACTATAAGCAGTCCTAGACTCTGTTATATTTAACTCAAAGCCTGTTCAACGAGCTTATAGGGGACCACCCGTGCCCCTTAGGTGATCAGAGCAACGTTTTACCAAATCCGGCTTCGAAACACGAGGATCCATTTATATTTCATTAGCCCAATAAAGCACTCGGACTTCTACATATAATCAACACCTCACCCCACCAGGATTCAAACCCACGATCTTATAATTGTGACCGGGGTATGCTACCTCTGGGCCACCAAGATAATAAAAGCAGTCCTAGACTCTGCTATATTTCACACAAAGCCTGTTCAATGAGCTTATGACGCTGTAAACCTCTAATGGGGACCATCCGTGCCGCTTAGGTGATCAGAGCAACGTTTTACCAAATCCGGCTTCGAAACACGAGGATCCATATATATTTCATTAGCCCAATAAAGCACGCGGACTTCTACATATAATCAACACCTCACCCCACCAGGATTCGAACCCACGATCTTATAATTGTGACCGAGGAATGCTACCTATGGGCCACGAGGACACTATAAGCAGTCCTAGACTCTGTTATATTTCACACGAAGCCTGTTCAATGAGCTTATGGCACCGTGAACCACTATAGGGGACCACCCGTGCCGCTTAGGTGATAAGAGCAACGTTTTACCAAATCCGGCTTGGAAACACGAGGATCCATAGATATTTCATTAGCACAATAAAGCACGCGGACGTCTACATATAATCAACACCTCACCCCACCAGGATTTTAACCCACTATCTTATAATTGTGACCGGGGAACGCTACCTCTGGGCAACCAGGACAATAAAAGCAGTCCTAGATTCTACTATATTTCAGAGCAAAGCCTGTTCAACGACCTTATGGTGCCATGAACCTCTAATGGGGACCTCCTGTGCCACTTAGGTGATCGGAGCAACGTTTTACCAAATCCAGCTTCGAAACACGAGGATCAATATATATTTCAATAGCCCAATAAAGCACGTTTACTTCTACATATATTCAACACCTCACCCCACTAGGATTTGAACCCACGATCTTATAATTGTGACCGGGGAACGCTACCTCTGGGCCACTAGGACAATAAAAGCAGTCCTAGACTCTACTATATTTCACACAAAGCCTGTTCAACGAGCTTATGGCGCTGTGAACCACTATAGGGGACCACCCGTGCCACTTAGGTGATCAGAGCACGTTTAACCAAATGCGGCTTCGAAACCCGAGGATCCGTATATATTTCATTAGCCCAATAAAGCACGCAGACTTCTACATATAATCGACGCCTCACCCCACCAGGATTTAAACCCAAGATCTTATAATTGTGACCGGGGAACGCTACCTCTGGGCCACCAGGAAAAAAAAGCAGTCCTAGACTCTGCTATATTTCACACAAAGCTTGTTCAACGCGCTTATGGCGCCGTGAACCACTATAGGGGACCACCCGTGCCGCTTAGGTGATCAGAGCAACGTTTACCCAAATGCGGCTTCAAAACCCGAGGATCCATATATATTTCATTAGCCCAATAACGCACACAGACTTCTACATATAATCAACGCCTCACCCCACTAGGATTCAAACCCACGATCTTATAATTGTGACCGGGGTATGCTACCTCTGGGCCACCAGGACTCTAAAAGCAGTCCTAGACTCTGCTATATTTCACACAAATCCTTTTCAACGAGCTTATGGCGCCGTGAACCTCTAATGGGGACCACCCGTGCCGCTTATGTGTTCAGAGCAACGTTTTACCAAATCCGGCTTGGAAACACGAGGATCCATATATATTTCATTAGCCCAATGAAGCACGCGGACTTCTACATATAATCAACGCCTCACCCCACCAGGATTTGAAGCCACGAACTTATAATTGTGACCGGGGAACGCTACCTCTGGGCCAACAGGACAATAAAAGCATTCGTAGACTCTACTATATTTCACACAAAGCCTGTTCAACGACCTAATGGCGCCGGGAACCTCTAATGGGGACCACCCGAGCTGCTTAGGTGATCAGAGCAACGTTTTACCAAATGCGGCTTCAAAACACGAGGATCCATAT
>NW_024726528.1:0-17945 GCF_018991925.1 Homarus americanus
ATAACTAGTAAGATTAGTAAATTTGCAGATGATACCAAAATGGGGAGAGTGATAAATTCAGACAGTGACTTTGAACACCTTCAAAAAGATCTAGATACCTTACATGAGTGGTCAGTAGACTGGCAAATGAATTTTAATAGTGATAAATGCAAGGTACTACAGATAGGGAAGACGAATACAAACGTTAAGTATAAACTAGGTAACACGGAAATAGAAAACTCAGTTTGTGAAAAAAATCAAGGTGTATTTGTTAGCAGCGACTTGAAACCTAGAAAACAATGTATTAGCGTTCGCAACAAGGCAAACAGGATTCTTGGGTTCATATCTAGGTCTGTGAGTAACAGAACTGCTGACGTTATCTTGAAACTTTACCTAGCATTAGTGAGGCCACACATGGATTATGCGGTTCAGTTCTGGTGTCCTTATTATAGAATGGACATATAGATTCTTTGGAGAGAGAGTACAAAGAAGAATGACAAAAATGATCCATAATATTAGAAACCTTCCATATGAAGAAAGACTGAAAAGCTTAGGCTTACATTCATTAGAGAGGCGTAGAGTTAGGGGAGATATGATAGAGGTGTACAAGTGGGCAAGTGGGATTAACAAGGGTAAAATGGAAGATGTTCTGAAGCTCAGTAATAACGAAATAACTAGGACAAATGGCTTTAAATTAGATAAATTCCGATTCAGAAAGGATATAGGCAAGCACTGGTTTGGTAATAGAGTTGTGGATATGTGGAATAGGCTACCGAATGCTATAGTAGGATCGGGGACGCTAGGGAGCTTCAAGGCGAAGTTGGATAGGCACATGGAAGTGCTGGGATGGGTGTGAAAGGGATCTGCCCTGTATGGGCCAGTCGGCCTCCTGCAGTATCCCACTTTCTTATGTTCTTATGTTCTTATGTTCACCTCACAATCTTTACTACATCTCACCTCACAATCTTCACTACATTTCACTTCACAATCTTCACTACATCTCACTTCACAATCTTCACTACATCTCACTTCACAATCTTCACTACATCTCACTTCACAATCTTCACTACCTCTCACTTCACAATCTTCACTACATCTCACTACACAATCTTCACTACATCTCACTTCACAACCTTCACTACATCTCACTTCACAATCTTCACTACATCTCACTTCACATCTTCACTACATCTCACTTCACAATCTTCACCATATCTCACTTCACAATCTTCACCACATCTCACTTCACAATCTTCACCAAATCTCACTTCAAAATCTTCACCACATCTCACTTCACAATCTTTACCACATCTCACTTCACAATCTTCACTACATCTCACTTCACAACCTTCAATACATCTCACTTCACAATCTTCACTACATCTCACTTCACAATCTTCACTACATCTCACTTCACAATCTTCACTACATCTCACTTCACAATCTTCACTACATCTCACTTCACAATCTTCACTACATCCCACTTCACAATCTTCACTACTTCTCAATTCACAATCTTCACTACATCTCACTTCACAATCTTCACTACATCTCACTTCACAATCTTCACTACATCTCACTTCACAATCTTCACTACATCTCACTTCACAATCTTCATTACATCTTCACTTCACAATCTTCACTACATCTCACTTCACAATCTTCACTACATCCCACTTCACAATCTTCACTACATCTCACTTCACAATCTTCACTACATCCCACTTCACAAACTTCACTACATCTCACTTCTCAATCTTCACTACATCTCACTTCACAATCTTCAATACATCTCACTTCACAATCTTCACTACATCTCACTTCACAATCTTTCACTACATCTCACTTCACAATCTTCACCATATCTCACTTCACATTCTTTACTACATCTCACTTCACAATCTTCACTACATCTCACTTCACAATCTTCACTACATCTCACTTCACAATCTTCACTACATCTCACTTCACAATCTTCACTACATCTCACTTCACAATCTTCACTACATCTCACTTCACAATCTTCACTACATCTCACTTCACAATCTTCACTACATCTCACTACACAATCTTCACTACATCTCACTTCACAATCTTCACTACATCTCACTTCACAATCTTCACTACATCTCACTTCACAATCTTCACTACATCTCACTTCACAATCTTTCACTCTACATCTCACTTCACAATCTTCACCACATCTCACTTCACAATCTTTACTACATCTCACTTCACAATCTTCACTACATCTCACTTCACAATCTTTACCACATCTCACTACAATCTTCACTACATCTCACTTCACAATCTTCACTACATCTCACTTCACAATCTTCACTACATCTCACTTCACAATCTTCACTACATCTCACTTCACAATCTTCACTACATCTCACTTCACAATCTTCACTACATCTCACTTCACAATCTTCACTACATCTCACTTCACAATCTTCATTACATCTCACTTCACAATCTTCACTACATCTCACTTCACAATCTTCACTACATCTCACTTCACAATCTTCACCACATCTGACTTCACAATCTTCACTACATCTCACTTCACAATCTTCACTACATCTCACTTCACAATCTTCACTAACACCATCCTTCATCACTACATATAACATCCATCATCACTACTTATAACACCATCCATCATCATCACTACATATAATACTATCCATCATCACTACATATAACACGATCCATCATCACTACATATAACACCATCCACCATCACTACATATAGAACCATCCATCACGACATATAACACCATCCGACATCATTACATATAACACCAACCAACATCACTACATATAACATCATCCATCATCACTACATATAACTCCATCCATCATCACTACATATAACACCATCCATCATCACTACATATAAAACCAACCTATCATCACTACATATAACATCATCCATCATCACTACATATAACACCATCCATCATCACTACATATAGAACCATCCTATCATCACTACATATAATATCATCCATCATCACTACATATAACACCATCCAACATCACTACATATAACACCACCCATCATCACTACATATAACATCATCCATCATCACTACATATAACTCTATCCATCATCACTACATATAACACCATCCAGCATCACTACATATAACACCAACCATCATCACTACATATAACATCATGCATCATCAATATATATATATAACACCATCCATCATCACTACATATATTACCCTCTTATCATCACTACATATAACACCATCCATCATTACTACAATATAACGCCATCCTTCATCACTACATATAACACCATCCATCATCACTACATATTATAACACCATCCATCATCTTTACAAACACCATCCCTCTTTACTATAGTGATAAACAGAGCTTTATTTTGTTGTCAATTTCTTTAAATTCCAACCTTATTAAACCGTAATTCTTTCTGTATGGTCAAATTTTGATTTGACCTCAGTGAGAGAGCTGTTAGTGTCAGTACATCACAATGGTGTTCCGACGCACTGTATCGAAGGTGACTAAGGTGGAGGTGAAGCCTTGCCAGATGAAGGAGAAGGGCCCCCGATCTAACAAACTGCAGACCACAAAACACACTAAGACCCAAAACAACAAGACCCAAAACAACAAGACCCAAAACAACAAGAAGAAGAAGAAACTACCACTTTCTGCCGTGTACAAAAGGACCAGTACCTGCCATGGGGAGACTACATCTTCACCGGGAAAAAGACACAAAAGAAGCGCTGAACCTACGCTTCTGATATTTAAAAATACTGTAATAAAAAACATATTAATTGATTTTGTTTGTATTATTTATGCTTTTTTTTATTTTCATCTGTAAACGTGCTGTTTTGGGAATATATTTTGAGTTACATAATATTTAGGTACAGCAGTTTATTTCACTGTATCTACTTGTTTACCAAGTAACTGGACTTACAGTCTCCGATCGGGATTCTCAAAACAAATATTTGGCATCGAACTCCGTAAGTGAGCTCGTAATCTAGCCTGTAACTTACAGGACCTCAACACGATCAACCTGGATATAGTAGTCGCTATTTCCGGATTGCATGAAAAAAAATTAATAATATATGTTTTAATAATGCTTGTTAGACTTGTTTTATCATAGAATAATGAAGAAAATGTTTTGTACATCAACATACTAAAATACAATATTAGTTTTTTTTTACGACAAGAAGAGGCTTGGCTGTTCTATTTCTCGCTTTATGGAAGAGATGCAGCTTTTGTCTTCTTACAACTTTTCAAGTAATTTGTACCAAAATAGAAGATTTTTATTGTCCACATTTAGGGTATATTTTTTTTTATGACTGAATAAACTTGCAGATAGACCTTATTAATGTGGTATAGCTGTAAATATCCTTCAGTAATGAAATCCAAATATGAGGTCAAGTGAACATTTTTGCTTAGACTCCGCCTTTGTTAGGACCAAGTTATAACAAGTTATTCTGCCAAGTATCCAATAAGTACCCATGACTCAGAGTTAAATAATACCTAACCTAATCTAAGTTCATCAAACTTAATAAAAAAAGTGGGGCAAAAAATAAGTGGTAAAGAAATTTTTTTCTCAGAAAAAGAATTATATTCAGAGGTTTTTTATCCGATACCTTCAGTCGTGATTATTTTGATGCAAAATTAGTAAAATGTATTTAACCCTAACACTACCTCACCTTACCTAATCTTACCTTACCTTATCTAACCTAACCTAATGTTACCTAACCTAAAGTTTTAATTTCATTTTCTTTTTTTAAAAATACATTTGCAGAGACAACAAACTTTTGATAATTATTTCTCCAACATATCTATAAATCTGTTGATGATATATAAATTTAGGATAGGTTAGGTTTGGTGTGATTAGGATAGGTTAGGCTAGTTTAGGATAGTCTAAGTTAGCTTAGGAAAGGCTAAGTTAGGTTACGATACACTAGGTTAGGTTTTAATCTGCATGATATTTTTACTGAACTTTTAAACGATGTTATAATCCTGGCAGCAGGGTATCGATCACGAAAATAACACTTTGGTAGTTATAACATTTGATAAAGTTTATTATTACTGTAACATGAAACAAATCACTATAGCTGTACTTATCAATCCAGTATTAAATCTGTATTATCTTTGACCATCGCTCATTGGCCAGCTTATCTCTGCACTGTTCTCTGATATAATAAAGTATTGGTGAATGGGAATATTAATCATTTGTGAGTCACTTACTATAAAGGAAACTGTAACGGATTCTATGGACAGTTGGGAATATTTTCACGGAATAAGTCGGAGTAACTCCCCTCTTGCCCAAAAGCGATCCAAGGAGTTAATTCACAGAGCGAAAATCTAGACGAGTCTTCCTTGTTTGTTTTAGGTCATAACAACGAAAAGTTTAATAATGTTTATTACAATGATTCAGGTTTTACTGTAATTCTTCTTTTTTATATTTTTAGTATTTTGTAGATTTTTTTCACCCAGTTCATTTCTTGTTTAGATTCATTATTGCAATTATTTTTATTACAGAGTTGAATTAAAAGTTTATATCTAAATATTTTACAGCTTCACAAATACTTTTATAAAATGTTGATACACACAGTGGACAGTTTTTAGTTCTTTCTTGTAATACCTCAGTATTACTCTGTTAAATTCTTACCATTTACACCTGACCATTTATTTATTTATTTTACAAATTGTTTAAAGAGAGAACATCACCAGCAGGATACAGATGATGAAGTAAATAGAAGTTTGTAACCTAACCCTACCCCCCACTGCTACCCCTCCCTCTTGTCCCACATTCTTACTCGTCACTCCTACCCCTTACTCCTACCCCTTACTCCCACCCCTTAATCCCACCCCTAATTCTCACCCCTTATTCCCACCCCTTGCTCCCACCCCTTCCTTCTACCCCTTACTTCTACCCCTTACTCCTACCCCTTACTTCTACCCCTTACTTCTACCCCTTACTCCTACCACTTACTCCTACCACTTACTCATACCCCTTACTCCCACCCCTTGCTTCCACCCCTTGCTTCCACCCTCTTACTCGTACCCCTTGCTCCCAACCCTTACTCCTACCCCTTACTGCCACCCCTTACTGCCACCCCTTACTCCCACCCCTTACTCCTACCCCTTACTCCGACCCCTTAATCCCACCCCTTAATCCCACCCTTGCTTCCACCCCTTGCTTCCACCCTCTTACTCGTACCCCTTGCTCCCAACCCTTACTCCTACCCCTTACTGCCACCCCTTACTGCCACCCCTTACTCCCACCCCTTACTCCTACCCCTTACTCCGACCCCTTAATCCCACCCCTTAATCCCACCCTTACTTCCACGCCTTACTCCCACCCCTTACTCCCACCCCTTACTCCCATTCTTACTCCACCCCTTGCTCCACCTTGCTCACCCCTTCTCCCACCCATACTCCTGCCTTACTCTGCCTTACTCCACCCTTATCCCCACTTCTCCCACCTGCTCCCACCTTACTCCCACCCTTATCTCCCACCCCTTGCTCCCACATATGCTCACATGTACTCCACCCTTGCTCACATATCACCATACTCCCCATACTCCTTTATCCCATGTCCATGCTCCCTTATACCATATATATCCCCTTACTCACCCTTATCCCATATTACTCCCCTTATACACACATACATGTGCTCTGTGCTCCCTACCCCCTGTTACACTACAGCAGTGGTGAAAGACATCATACATTTGTTCACTTAGACACCACTTATTATTCAGGACCTAATGGCTATAATATCAGAGTCATTATTCTTAACTCAACTTTATATATATCAATTGTCAAAAACCTTCACCACAAGAAAGAAAAGAACAGTCGGGTATGGCAGAAAATGTAATAAATGAACATGGAGTAAGACATCAAGCTCCATATTGTAAACAAGATCATCGTCATTGTTTATTTATTGCGAGGAAAAATATTGTTCGCAATATAATTATAAAAACCTTCTGTAATTCATTCTCTTCATTACGCTAAAAGGTAATGAAGTATATAAAGAAAATAGTTTATAAATTACTAAAATAAAAATACGTATAAAAAAGTAAAATAACATCTATTGATGGAATAGAAAAGAATTATATCGTAAGTGGGTAAAAGATTTCTTGGGTAGGTTTTAGAATACAATAACTGTTTTCTGCATTACACCGATGGTTCCAAGTCAGAAATTATCCTTAAGTTTTGTGAATCAGTATTTACAGTTTTTCTTAAAGGGTGACTTAAGTTACGGTCACACGATCCCTTTGATGAGCAATTAATTTGGAGCAAGAAATTACGAGTAATTTCTTCCAAATGTGGTCACACGAGTGGCTCTTGGTTCAGTTACTACAGCAAGAAAAAAAAGTTAACGCCGCTGTGCGAGTAGAAGGGAGGCGGAACATCACAACAACAATGCAGACGACGCAGCAGCTATCCTTGGTATTATTGTTATTATTAAAAAGAAATGAGAGAAAGCGAAGAAAAACTATTGGGGACTCGTAAGTGGCTGGCGAGGAGGAGGAACGAGTGTTTAATATAGACTGGTTCAACTATCGTAGTTACAGTAGGGAGGGTTGTTAGTGTGTGGAGAATGACCGGCTGTATGGGCTTCTGTTTTGTAAACAAACACGCCAAAACACCACCCAAATAATAAACTCAGTGTGTCGTAAAAAACTGTTTGTGCATTTTATACATAATGTTATTGATCTATGTTATATATAGCCAAGGTAAATACTCGATAAATAAGCTTCATGTCATTAAATATGGTATTAACCGGGTTTTGAACCGATAATCTTGCTCGAAATAGTCAAGAAATTTACTATCACGATTGTCAATAAAAATGCTTCAAAAACTTGCTCGAATTTCTCGAAAATTGCTAGAAATAACTTTCCGGCAAGAAATTGCTAAAAAAAAATGCGCCCATGTGACCAGTGCTTTAAGAATTGTATGATATCCTCATAGCAATGGAAACACACACACACACACACACTCACCCCATACACAGTCACACACTCACCATGCACAATCACACACACCCATACACACACCGTACATGCACAAACCATACACACACATACACACACACACACACACACACACACACATCATACATACACACACCATACACATACACACACCATACACACATACACACACACACACACACACACCATGCACACACCATACAAACAAACAAACACACACCATATACACACACACACACACACACAATGCACACACACACACCATGCACACTCACACACACACACACCATGCACACTCACACCATGCACACACACACACTAATTGTTTTAATTTAGTTCTTGGCACTCTTAAGTGGCAGCGCTTGATGTAAACACTTCTTGGCATTTTCTGTTTATCTAGTAGCAGGTATACACACAGATGTAATATGAGAAAATAAATTATGAATTCTGTCCCAGGGAAGTGTTGTGAATATGACCTTGAGATAACACTTGTGTTAAGTGTGAATTTCCCTGTCTAGTGATATGTCCAACTACTACTCTGGGCCGCGAGACAGTGGTAGTGATTACAGATTGCCCACGAGGGGGCTAGTTTATTGGGCACCCCCTTACATCCTGTGCAAGGTGAAGCGCAGAAGCGTTTACAGTGCCCAACTGGGAAGCATGCGGAGTTCATGCTTGCCTTTATGACTCATGCATTAAGGGCGTAAAAGGCCTGAAGGGTCATGGGTTTTGTCAGCAAGTTACATAAAGTGACAATGATGAGTGTGTGGGGGGAAAATTCCCGGTACAATTTATCTGTTTATGGCAAAGTGTGGCAGGTCCCTATTAATGTGAGCGGTGTTTACTGAATCAGCTGACCCTGGCTCGACCTTTTGAGAGACGCAAGCCAAGTGATCTAAGAGTCGTGAATAACATGGTGAATTACTTGGTGTTATTCATTTGGGTGAATATTTGTATAAATCAAAGGTGCTGTCACACACACACACACACACACACACACACACACACGTGGCACACCACCAACACACAGTTTCTGAGAAGGAGTTTGAGATTGTATTTAACGAAGTCTTAACTGGGAAAATGTTGTATGGCTTTTGTTATGGGGTAAGTTCTGGCGTGAACATTAAGACTATTTTCATAATTTTTTGTAACTAATATTTTTATCTGCCTGGTACAATTATTTATTAATTTGTATTGTAAGTTATGTCTTGATAGTCGATGTAATGTAACAATTTATTTTTTGTGTTAATGTTCATATAGATTGGTTCAGTGTTGCGGCTCTGACTCGTCAACGATGTTAATAAGCTCTTGAGTACATACTGCTGGTGAAACTATGTTATATTAACAACACGACAGACAAGTACTATAATACCTTAACATTTAACAATAATTCAGCCTTAATTTAATTTTTTCACCAACTTAAGACACATAACCCAGAAGGAAGTAAGACGGGCAACATAACGCGGGATATCGTGGCTTCACTAAGTGCAAATTATGGAACTTGAGGTAACACATTATGGGAAAATGCGAGCCCTGCTAAGTGGTTCTCCTCAACATGGACGCAAACATCAGATGGACAAAGAAACAGAAGAACCCCGGATATACATTCATTTATTCTACAAAAAAGTTACGTAAACGAGCGTTAAATACGTTTAAGTAATCACAGTTTACGAAGCTGAAGTCGAGATATTAGAAGATGAAGAAGACTTTAGCATATCAGTATACCCCACGACCGGCGCCAGGATGTTAAGTGTGCCATCAGGGTATATTAGCGCTGAGAGACGGGTGCTATCGTGGTATATTAGCATACCTTCACCCTGAATGGTATATCAAAAAGTACAGGATTTACTTCACAGATATTTAGTTATATCTATCGGTATATTATATAAATTATATCAATATATCTGTGTATACCAAATATGGCATCAGAGTATATCACCGTTTGCCATCATATTCTCTAAATAACCTCAAAGTATACCCCCGAATGTTTAATATCATGCACTATAAATGACACTGTAGTATGTTAGTATATAATCAGGGTATAACATAAATAATATCAGCATTGTTTAGAATATCATATATATTAAGCGTGAGGAATGGATGTATATGATTCAATATATCACAGTTACATAAAGCGGTATGTCAGCTCATCAGCATATCACTAGAATGACATCAGAGTATAGGACACTATACTCCAATAAATACTGTCAGGTATCTAAGTATATCAGGGTAATCACTGAGAAGTGTCAGAACATATCAGCATATTCCTTGACTGGTAACAAAGCATATCAACATACTCAAAGTATAATCAATGTCTCCGGAATAAACAAGCCAGTGACAGCAGCATATATTTCTGAAAATCAGCTGTGAAATATATTCAGAACAGCCCAAAGTATACTATAATACTAAGCAACATTTGAAATATACCAGTATACTTCTTAACAGTCAAGGAAAAAATCATTATACAGATTAGTGTCCTCGAAGCAGATCAACTTGTCTCCTGCTTTCTGGGGACCCATTAGTGGCATATCAGTATATCCAAAGAGACACATCGGAGTATATTACCATATATCCCAAGTGCCATGAAGGGATATCAACATACCTGAGTATATTAACTAGCTCTCATAGTCTTCCACTCTCTCTTAGATCCATCAGAATATGTCAGCATATCACCCTATCTTCTGAAGGTCCAGTTTACCTTGTTCGAAAGTATGTCGAAGCATACTAACAGATCCCCTGAATGCCTTGAGAACATATCAGTATACTTCTAGGTTAATTCATATCATATCAGTATATCCCCTGAATCTAAGGTATAGCTAACCTCATTTCAAATTATTATTAGAGTATGTTAACATATTCCCTTAGAAGCATACCAGCATATCTCTTATGTCATTACAGTCAACCAGTATACGCTCAGAGATAGATGCAAGCATATCAGGGTATATTAGCATACCTGTAAGAGAGATATGAGCCTAGCTACATAACCCAGTATATCAGCATACCCCATATGCTCTTATAGTACATCAGCACACCCTCTGAGAGACAGAACCATACCAACATATCAGAACATATTAGTATATCCTTTAGAGTGATATGAACATAATGGCATATCAGATGACAAGAGTATATCAGCATAGTCTTTGAGGAGCATATCAGACCAACCTAGCATAAGCTCTTTAAGATAGATGGGAGCATATCTTAAATAGACTGGAACATACCAGAGCATATTAGCATATTAGCATATTAGCAAGGTGAAGAGGAGGAGGAGGAGGCAGGTGTCCACCGACCAGGTATGCCGATAGTCTGGTGATAATGTGGGTAAACCTGGTGTGTGTGTGTGTGGGTGTGTGTGTGGGTGTGTGTGTGTGTGTGTGTGTGTGTGTGTGTGTGTGTGTGTGTTCGTTCTCATGTTTATTTCTTGTAAGGTATGTGTCACCTAGCCGGCCATTTTGTTTACATTTTTCGGTCGCTCTAAATACCATTAAAACAATATTGATATAAACGTTTGCTCAACTAGTCGATCTCAAACATGTCCCCAACTTTTTTGCCCTCAACTCCATTACATTTAGGTAGGATGTCCTCACCATACACTGAGCTATGTGTGTAGCTAATGTGTTATCAAGATATGCACATTATAAGTTCATGTGTGGTCGTATTATATCAAGCGGAGGAATTTTAAGGGCTATTACACCACCTGTATCATTAGTTGTCGCCAGGTGAAGGAATGTTTAGGTAGATTATATTTTATTTACTGTAATTAAAGTTTCAATACCTAAGACATTCCACTATAAGAGTCTTTCAACCTCAAGTAAGGTCTAAAGACTTTCTACTCTAGGTCTTACACCCTGGAGTAGCTGTATCGTCCACATAGGTAATTACTCCACAAGGAACTACAAGTTACACCTTGATGTAATACTTCATTTATTGCCAAACTTTATAGGGAAATATTTTTTCACAAAGAATTTCAAGTTACAATTTCACATAACAAGTCACATTACAAACGTTCCTTCGGCTTACAGTTAAACTTTGCAATGTCAATATATTTTTTTCACTGCAGAGGAAAGTATGCGTCATCATCACCACACACACACACACAAAGACAAAACTCCTGTATCCAGATTCTCAAAAGTTTATAAATTCAATTCTTCCCTAAAATTAAACAGACAATACATCTATTTATCATAGAGTATGTGAACAATATCGACGCCATATTGGTTACCATCTTTGAGTTATATAATTAGTTAGCTTCATAGTGTTAATTATTTAGTTAAAAAGGAAAAATAATCTACTAGTGTGTGTTGTGACCAAAATATATCAACATTGTATTTACTTTCTCCTCCAGGGGGCACTAAGTCTAGAAAAATGACACAATTGACATCTACATAAAGTGACTGATCAAGGGTAGATATTGGCTACCTTTTGTGTTACTTTGAGGTCGTAAGAACACACAGAGCTACTCTTAAGGATGTTTACCACAATACACCTCAACTAGTTTCTCATTCACTAAGGTCAAACAATAAATCTGGTTCACAAGATACACCGTAAATTTTATTAGAATACAATAATCAATTACTGTATTATTGCATTGAGGCGAATAGTCTTATGGTGTTAAGATGTGTTCTTAAGCCACAAAGGTAAACAAAAGGTATTCAATATCTGCCTTGGTTGACGATGATCTGTAGACGTTAGCAAGTCCTCCTCCTCCTGCTCTCGAGTAAGGTAAAGAAGGCCTCACCTGACCAAAATTGTTAATTAAGATAGATTACATGAAGATTAACCCTCCCAGCTTATTTCAACTAATGATTAACCTAACGCTACATGGGAAGTTAAGTTAGGTTAGATTAAGTTAGGTTAGGTTAGGGTAGGGTAGGGTAGGGTAGGGGGGGGTAGGGTAGGGTAGGTCAGGTCAGGTCAGGTCAGGTCAGGTCAGGTCAGGCAGTGCCAGTGTAGTTAATCTTGAGGTTAAATAAACTAGAGGCTAATCTTCACATGAGCCAGTAAGACACTTTGACGGAGGCGGTTACGTACAACAGGAAAGCTCTGATAACATATAATGTACAGTATATACGTTTAAGTTGCGTCAGCAGCTCTATACACCACTTATTGACTTACTCATTCACTGCCGTAGAAATATTTACTTCTCTAACAGTTTTCTATATGGTTCCCAGTCATTATAATACGACCTTGTAAAATCAAATGATCTAAATTAAACTAAACTTATCCAAATTAAACTTATTAGCTAACAAATCCTTCTAAAAGACGATATATGCAAATCAAAAGTTCTAAATTCAACTTAACTTATCGTAATATAACTATTATAACTAAACCATTTTAATTAAACCTAACCTAAACACCTCAAGTGCCACAAACAGAAGGAAAAAACACCTTTAATATTATCGTGTAAGAGGCCCCTGTAACCCACTAACTCCAGGTAATGCATCTATATCAATCTACCTGCGTTAGAAGCTCTATACGTGGCTATGATCGTTACCCACTGCTGGAGAACATTTGTACTTCTATAATTACCCCTGGAGAAACAATGCACCAATTTACGATTTATTTATTTTATTTTTCAT
Organism: Homarus americanus; assembly: GCF_018991925.1. Lineage (NCBI taxonomy): Eukaryota > Metazoa > Arthropoda > Malacostraca > Decapoda > Nephropidae > Homarus > Homarus americanus. The sequence goes on from NW_024726528.1 coordinate 13,556, forward strand.
TTATTTTTTTATTCTTGGTCCATACTGTAAACATCGCCCGCTTGTGAGTCCCGTCAGCCATTTTGTTCTAACTTTCGGGGATTCTAAAATAAGCTATAAATAAATAAATAAATAAATAAATAAAACAAGCATCTTTTGTTTTTCTAACCCATGAGCTGTGAGTCTTCATTATATACTTCAACATTACTATAAACTAAGGCTAGAGAGGGTGTGTACAGTACTAGTGGAGTCAAGACGAGAAGGTATTTCAAATCCATAAAGGGTTTTACAAGTGGAGAGTCTTACAAGTGGAGGGTCTTACAGGTGGAGAGTCTTACAAGTGGAGGGTCTTACAGGTGGAGAGTCTTACAAGTGGAGGGTCTTACAGGTGGAGGATTTTAATAAGGATAAATACAGCAAGTCTTACAGTTGAATCAGCCAAGTCGAGGAAAACTCTTAAGAGTCACGTAACTTCTACCTGGTGTTACCTGTAATCAAGCTAAGGTATATGTAAGAAGAATATTATCTCATTACTATCCATTCCTCTTCCACTATCCTGCGAGGTGGTGTATTAATAGGCACAGATACTCATGATAAAGAAGGAATAAAGAGAAAGACGCAAGATACCTATAAAATGCGACAGAATATACCCACACATGTGGAAACGTGTCCCCCTAACATCCCAACCCAACTTTAACCCTATATCTACCCCAGCTTCTGCCACAGTACACAAAGTCATTCTTGGTATCAGGGCGACGCCTAAACCTCTGTATCGCCTAAGACACATTTGAATCGGATGGTTCGTTGACGGTTTTATTTCTTCGGTATAAACCAGAGAAGCAATTAGTTCGTGGGAACAGTGAGTCAAAATACTTCACATCAGCTTCGTTTACGACCTCCAGCTGATATTTACTTCTGTTGTCTATATCAATCACATTTTATAATGAAAACAAAAATATGGTTAGTTACTTAAAATGAAAAAACATCATACTTAGATACTTAAGAGTGAGGAAAAAAGATACTTAAGATACTTAAAAATAAAAACACTCTTGATACTTAAATTAGGACAAAATAAACGGACATAAAGATTTAACTATGAGCGGTGGATATTACGACATGTACCGGCTATCAATACAGAGGCGCTATTTAGCCGTGAAGTTCTCTCAGAAACTCAACAAGACAATATGTGGTCACGTAAAAATTTCAAGTTAATTTTTAACACCATCCGTCATTTTAAACCTTGGCACCTGTAGATTAAGAAAATATATGGTGATATTTTTTCTGATGGGATAAAGGTCGTATTTGTCCAGAGAAGTAAGAGAGGAAAAAAATCACTTGAGAGGCATGGCGCACAGAGTGTCTAAGGTGATAAAAGATCATATACTACCATTTGGGTTTTCAAATTAAGTTCATTACATAAAATATCAAACTCATAAAGATTACAAAAGAACAGAACATCATGAGCTCTCTACAGCTATTGTCAGCCGTCAATATGCTGATGTACAGAAGCTACACAATGTTATTGGTGACTGTAATCCCAGGAATATGATGCTCTTTTAAACTTGGTAACTGGAGCTGTAATGCCAGAAAATGCCAAATATGACAATCTATGTGCATATGAAGTTGGAAGACAAATTATGAAAATTTTGTCAAGAAACGTATTGTTGGTCCATTGAGCATCTGGGAAAAGATGTCCAAGGTTAATCTTCTGTCGTGGAAAGCAGCAAATAAGACTTCAACCATCAAATTGCTATCACAAGTTATAGAACTTAACCAGGACATATAGTATATGCATCACAGAAGGGCAGCACTGTACATATCAAGTCACCAGACACTGATGTGTTTGGCATATTAAAGCAGCCTCAACTTGGAGAAAATACAAGTATGAAAACAGGAACTGGTGAGCGACGACACATTGGGCAGAGAGCCTTACAGGTTTCCATGCCTTCACAGGATCTGACTGCATTAGAAAATTTGTTGGCAAAGGAAAGAAAGCATGTTGGAGCACTTTGATGAAATCTAACACAAAAGTCCTAGATGCATTCAAGATGCTGAGTAGACCAAATGCCCTCCAGCAGACATGTTTATTGGTCTAAAGGAATTTGTATTTAAGCTCTACTGTCCACGAATGAATTTCACTAAACTGTCATAACTTAGATGGCATCTCTTCAAGAAAACGCAGGCAGAAGCTGGAGAACTACCAGCGACTGCAGCAACTCTAAAGTATCATATATTGAGAGGAAGGTATCAAGCTCTTCTGTGGTCTTGTGATGCAGACAGTGAAATGCTTTCACAATTAGAGGATGGCTGGAAGATTGACAATGACTGTTTCATACTAGTAATATCAGACCAACCACCAGCTCCAAAAGCAATCACAGAACTTGTTAAATGTGGATGTGGCGTCAGGAAATGTGGATCATTGTCATGTTCATACAGAAAGAATCAGAAAGAATAGCATGACATGCACCGAGATGTGTAACTGTCAAGTAGATGATGCGAAATGCCTAAACAAGGTGAAGGAATCTGTTGTACACAGAAGACTCTGATGACGAGGACTGAAGCAATGTCGTAAATAATAACTTGTGACTTGTTTACACATGATGTATAACACTACAAACTTTTAATAAATATAAAACGGTGGTTCTAAGCTTTTCAGATAATGGTAATATGTATATGTTTAATTTCCAGTATTTGTCTCTAGCAAATAATTTTACTTACTGCAATCTCTTCTTTGCCAGAGACAGGATGGCATATATGAGCAGCCATGTTTGTAACACACTTATGATATTATAACAGCATTCATGATATATTATGTTAAATTGTAATCATATAATACTACATGTTCATAGGTTATTAGTCATGTTTTAAGTTAATTAGGACTTAATGGTAATACATCTGTGGTTCATTACGCCGCTCTTTCATAAAACTTCTTTAAAGGCATAAAACTTATAATAAACCGTTCAGAAAAAATGACACCACAGTTCCTTAACATAGTTTATAAGGATTATTATAATGTATGGTGTCAAAAATTAACATGAAATTTTTACGGGATTACTTTAGCTCCTACACTAAAACCTGCCGACCTAACCTAACCTTTTTTACCCACCTCTACCTACTTACCTAACCTGACATAATCTAACCTAACCTGACGTAATCTGACCTAACCTGACATAATCTAACCTAACCTGACATAATCTAACCTAACCTGACATAGTAAACCTAATGCAGCATAATCTAACCTAACCTGACATAATCTAACCTAACCTGATAATCTGACTAACTGTTGCGAAATCTAAACTTTGGCAAGCATAAATGCATTCCTAACCTGACATAATCTAACCTAACCTGACGTAATCTAACCTAACACAAGCACAAATCACTTCTTCTGACATAATCTAACCTAACCTGACATAATATAACCTAACCTGACGTAATCTGACCTAACCTGACATAATCTAACCTAACCTGACATAATCTAACCTAACCTCCCCGTCTGACATAAGCTAACCTAATCAAACCTAACTTTCCCACCTACCTAACATAACCTATCTACTTATTACCTACCTAACCTAACTTAACCCAACCTGACATAATCTAACCTAACCTATTGAAACTTAACTTAACTTTGTAATCTCTCTGTGCTACAGCTGACAGGATGAGTATGGGGGGCACAATAAACTAGCCTCTAAGTGGCAAAATTAACAAAACTAACCTAACCTAACCCAACCTGACGTAATCTAACCTGATCTGATCTATCCAACTTAAAAAACTTAGAATATATAATAAAGCCGTTAGGTTAATTTAGGCTAAATATTGTTGATTCATGTTTTGTTTTGACAGAAATTCCCGGCAAAATAACGTATCTATATTGAGAACCACCGCCATGTTGGTTCCACATTAACAAGACACGGATACACTACAGAATAACCCGCGTTCGTTTAACCTCAATTACTACAGTTTACTTTATAATCTTATTTCACAATCTTCACTACATCTCACTTCACAATCTTCACTACATCTCACTTCACAATCTTAAGCTGGGTGAGGTTTTATGGATCAGACTTTTTTAATGCGAGAGATAGGAAACGTAGGACTAGGGTGTGTTTTCCTGGGGCTGGGATAGGGCATGTAGCCGAGAGGTTAGACAGAGTTTTGTCAGGGGAGGGTACCAATCCAGTACTGTGTCTTAGTGTGGGAGGAAACGACATAGGTAAGGCTAGGAGTGAGGAACTTTTCAAGAGGTATAGGGAGGCGCTGGGGAAGATTAGAGATAGGGGAGGGATCCCGATAGTATGTGGTGTCTTGCCTAGAAGAGGGGTTGGTCGTGAATGGCTGTCCAGGGCAATTGCTATTAATTGCCGACTGGAAAAACATTGTGCAAACAATGGTTGGGCATTCATTGATAACTGGC
>NW_024726529.1:0-24468 GCF_018991925.1 Homarus americanus
TGATCATATCCACGACCATGATAATAACAACCACGACTATGATTATAACAACCACGAAAACGAATGTAACAACCACCATGATTATAACAACCACGACTATGATTTTAACAATCACGACTATGATTATAACAACCACGACCATGGTTATAACAACCACGACTATGATTATAACAAGCAAGACCATGATTATAACAACCACTACCATGTTTATAACAACCACGACCATGATTATAACAACCACGACCATGATTATAACAACCACGACTATGATTATAACAACCACGACCATGATTATAAATAACCACGACCATGATTATAACAAATCCACGACTATGATTATAACAACTACGACCAATCGACCATGATTATAACAATCAAGTACTTTATGATTATAACACCCAATTAATTAAGGACTATACCAACCACGACTATGATTATATCAACAACGACCCGGCGATTTTAAATAACCACGACCATGATTATAACAACCACTTCTATGATTAAAACAACCACGACCATGAATATAACAACCACGACCATGATTATAAAAACCACGACCATGATTATAACAACCACGACCATGATTATAACATGCACATCAATGATTATAACAACCACGACTATGATTATAACAACCACGACCATGAATATAACAACCACAAACATATTTATAACAACGACGACTATGATTATAACAACCACGACAATGATTATAACAACCACGACCATGATTATAACAACCACGACTCTGATTATAACAACCACAAATATGATTATAACAAGCACGACCATATTTATAATAACCACGACTATGATTATAACAACCACGACCATGATTAAAATAACTACGACTATGATTATAACAGCTACGACAACGATTGTAACAACCACCATGATTATAACAACCACGACTATGATTTTAACAATCACGACTATGATTATAACAACGACGACCATGGTTATAACAACCACGACCATGATTATAACACCCACGACTAAGATTATAACAACCACAACCATGATTATAACAACGACGACCATGATTATAACATGCACGACAATAATTATAACAACCACGACTATGATTATAACAACCACGACCATGAATATAATAACCACGATCATATTTATAACAACACACGACTATGGTTATAACAACTACGACCATGATTATAACAATCTCAACCATATTTATAACAACCACAACTACGATTATAACAACCACGACCATGATTATAACAACCACAACGATGATTATAGCAACCACGACCATGATTATAACAACCACGACCATGATTATAACAACCACGACTACGATTATAACAACCACAACCATGAATATAACAACCACGATCATATTTATAACAACTGATGACTATGTTATGGAATAAATCAATAACCATGATTATAACAACCACGAATTCATGATTATAACATGCACTTACATAATGATTATAACAACCACGACATTGATTATTATAAATAAACTACTTCTAATTCATGAATATAACAACTACCTAATTATATTTATAACAACTACGACTATGGTTATAACAACCACGTTCATGATTATAACAATCACGACCATATATATAACAACCACAACTACGATTATAACAACCACGACCATGATTATAACAACCACGACTACGATTATAACAACCACGACCATGAATATAACACCCACGACCATATTTATAACAACCACGACTATGGTTATAACAACCACGTCCATGATTATAACAACCACGACCATGATTATAACATGCACGACAATGATTATAACAACCACGACAATGATTATAACAACCACGACCATGAATATAACAACCACGACCATATTTATAACAACCACGACTATGGTTATAATTGAACCACGTGCACATTATAAATAAACGACCGTAATATAAACCAACTACAACTACGATTGAACACCACAATTACATTTATAAACCGACTATGGCGGCAACAACTCACGTCCATGCTATTATAAATAACTCATTTAATTATGATAATAACAACCACGACTATAATTATAACACCCACGACCATGATTATAACAACCACGACCATGAATATAACAACCACGACCATATTTATAACAACCACGACTATGGTTATAACAACCACGTGCATGATTATAACAATCACGACCATATTTATAACAACTACAACTACGATTATAACAACCACGACCAGGATTATAACAACCACGACTATGATTATAACAACCACAACTATAATTAAAACAACCACGACCACGATTGTAACAACCACCATGATCATAACAACCACGTCCATGATTATAACAATCACGACCATATATAAAACAACTACAACTACGATTATAACAACCACGTCTATGATAATAACAACCACGACCATGATTATAACAACTACGACTATGATTATAAGAGCTACGACTATGATCATATCCACGACCATGATAATAACAACCACGACTTTGATTATAACAACCACGACCACAATTGTAACAACCACCATGATTATAACAACCACGACTATTTATATAACAATCACGACTATGATTATATCAACCACGACCATGATTATAACAACCACGACTACGATTATAATAACCACGACCATGATTATAACAACCACTACCATGTTTATAACAACCACGACCATGATTATAACACTCACGACCATGATTATAACAACCACGACTATAATTAAAACAACAACGACCATGATTATATCTACCACGACTATGATTATAACAACCACGACCATGAATATAACACCTACGTCCATGATTATAAAACCTACGACCATGATTATAACATCCACAACTATGATTATAACACCCTCGACTATGATTATAATAACCAAGAACCATGATTATTCCAACCACGACCATGAATATAACAACCACGACTATGATTATAACACCCACGACCATGATTATAACAACCAAGACTATGATTATAACAACTACGACCATGATTATGATAACCACGACAATGATTATATCAAGGACGATAATGAATATATCAACCACGACCACATTTATAACAACGACGACTATGATTATAACTACCACGACAATGAATATAACAACCACGACCATATTTATAACAACCACAACTATGATTATAACAACTACGACCATGATTATAACAACCACGACTATGATTATAACAACACGACTATGATTATAACAACCTCGACCATATTTATAACAACCACTACTATAGTTATAACACCTACGACTACGATGATAACCACGACCATGATAATAACAACCACGACCATGATTATAACAACCACGACCATGATTATAACAACCACGACCATGATTAAAACAACTACGACCATGAGTATAACGACCACGACTATGATTATAACAACCACGACCATGATTATAACAATCTCAACTATGATTATAACATTCACGACCATGATTATAACAACCACGACTATGATTATAACAACTACGAACATGATAATAACAACCACGACCATGATTATAACAACCACGACCATGATTATAACAACCACGACTAAGATTATAAGAACAACGACCATGATTATAACAACCACGACTATGATTATAACACCCACTTCCAAGATTATAACAACCATGACTATGATTATAACAACAACGACCATGATTATGACAACCACGACTATGAATATAACAACCACGACTATGATTATAATAACCAGGAATATGATTATTCCAAACAAGACAATGAATATAACAACCACCACTATGATTATAACACCCACTTCCATGATTATAACAACCATCACTATGATTATAACAACAACGACCATGATTATAACAACCACGACCATGATTATAACAACCATGACTATGATTATAATAACCAGGAATATGATTATTCCAACCACGACCATGAATATTACAACCACGACCATGATTATAACAACCACGACTATGATTATAACACCCACGACTATGATTATAATAACCACGACTATGATTATTCCAACCTCGACCATGAATATAACAACCACGACTATTAATATAACAACCACGACCATGATTATAACACCCACGACTATGATTATAACAATCACGACCATGATTATGACAACCACGACCATGATTATAACAACCACGACTATGATTATAACAAACACTACCATGATTATAACAACCACGACTATGATTATAAGAACCACGACCATGATTATAACACCCACGTCTATGATTATACCACCCACGACCATGATTATAACAACAACGACTATGATTATAACAACCACGACCAAAATTCTAACAACCATGACCATGAATATAACAACCACGACTATGATTACAAAAACCACCACCATGTTTATCACAACCACGACTATTACTATAACAAGCATGACCATGAATATAACAAGCGCGACCATGAATATAACAACCACGACTATGATTATAACAACCACGACTATGATTATAACAACCACGACCATGGTTATATCAACCACGACTATGATTATAACACCCATGACCATGATTATAACAACCATGACTATGATTATAACAACCACGACTATAATTATAACAACCACGACCATGATTATAACAACCACGACTATGATTATAACAACCACGACCATGATTATAACAACCACGACCATGAATATAACAACCACGACCATGATTATAAAACTACGACCGCCCAGTTATAACAACCACGACTATGATTACTTAACAGCCACGACCGCAGTTATAACGGCACGACCGCGAGTTATAACAACCGACTATGATTACTTAACAGCCACGACCAATCATTACATGACAGTTATAAGAGCCACGACTACGATTATAACAACCACAACCATGATTATGACAACCACGCCCATGATTATAACATGCACGACAATGATTATAACAACCACGACTAGGATTATAACAACCACGACAATGATTTTAACAGCCACGAATATGATTTTAACAACCACTACCATGAATATAACAACCACGACCATATTTATAACAACCACGACTATGGTTATAACAATCACGACCATGATTATAACAATCTCGACAATATTTAGAACAACCACAACTATGATTATAACAACGACGACCATGATTATAACAACCACGACTATGATTATAACAACCACAACTATGATTATAACAACCACGACCATATTTATAACAACCACGACTATGATTATAACAACCACGACCATGATTAAAATAACTACGACTATGATTATAACAGCTACGACTATGATCATATCCACGACCATGATAATAACAACCACGACTATGATTATAACAACCACGAAAACGAATGTAACAACCACCATGATTATAACAACCACGACTATGATTTTAACAATCACGACTATGATTATAACAACCACGACCATGGTTATAACAACCACGACTATGATTATAACAAGCAAGACCATGATTATAACAACCACTACCATGTTTATAACAACCACGACCATGATTATAACAACCACGACCATGATTATAACAACCACGACTATGATTATAACAACCATTTAATTCATGATTATAACAACTAATGACCATGATTATAACAACCACGACTATGATTATAACAACCACGACCCTCAATCGACCATGATTATAACAACTGCGACTATGATTATAACACCTACTAATCATGATTATACCAACCACGACTATATGATTATATCAACAACGACCATGATTTTAACAACCACGACCATGATTATAAATAAACTAATTTCTATGATTAAAAACAACTGTTTAATTCATGAATATAACAACCACGACCATGATTATAAAAACCATTTACTATGATTATAACAACTACTTAATCATGATTATAACATGCACATCAATGATTATAACAACTACGACTATGATTATAACAACCACGACCATGAATATAAATAACCACAAACATATTTTATAACAATGACGACTATGATTATAAATAAATTACGACAATGATTATAAATAACCACGACCAGTGATTATAACAAATTAATGACCTTGATTATAACAACCACAAATATGATTATAACAAGCACGACCATATTTATAATAACACTATGATTATAACAACCACGACCATGATTAAAATAACTACTAATTATGATTATAACAGCTAACGCATAACGATTGTAACAACCACCATGATTATAACAACCACGACTATGACGCGAATAACGACAGACTAAGATTATAACAACCACGACCATGGTTATAACAACCACGACCATGATTATAACAACCACTAAGATTATAACAATCACGACCATGATTATAACAACGACACCATGATTATAACTTGCACGACAATAATTATAACAACCACGATTCATGATTATAACAACCACGACCATGAATATAACAACCACGATCATAGTCGGCGTAACAACTAATGACTATGGTTATAACAACTACGACCATGATTATAACAATCAGACCATTTATAACAACCACAATCTACGATTATAACAACCACGAATTCATGATTATAACAACCACAAATGATGATTATAGCAACCACGACCATGATTATAACAACCACGACCATGATTATAACAACCACGACTACGATTATAACAACCACAAACTAAGGAATATAACAACCACGACTATGTTTATAACAACCACGACTATGGCTATAACAACCACGTCCATGATTATAACAACCACGACCATGATTATTATAACATGCACGATAATGATTATAACAACTACGACATTGATTATAACAACCACGACCATGAATATAACAAACCACGACTACGAGTAATAAACCACGACTATGGTTATAATTAACCACGTCCATGATTATAACAATCACGACCATATTTATAACAACTACAACTACGATTATAACAACCACGACCACAAAATAACCACACTACGATTATAACAACCACGACCATGAATATAACAACCAATTTAACTATATTTATAATAACCACGACTATAGTTATAACAACCACGTCCATGATTATAACAAATCCACGACCATGATTATAACATGCACGACAATGATTATAACAACCAATGACAATGATTATAAATAAACCACGACCATGAATATAAATAAACTACTTCACCATATTTATAACAACCACGACTATGGTTATAATAACCACGTATGATTACAACAATCAATGCACCATATTTATAAATAACCATAAACTACGGATTATAACAAATCAATTTAATCATATTTATAACAACCACGACTATGGTTATAACAACACCATGATTATGGGCCCATCACGACCATGATTATAACATGCACTATTAAATTAAGGGCCAAACTTTTACCACAATGATTATAACAACCACCTACCATGAATATAACAAATTCACTTAAATTATATTTATAACAACCACGACCATGGTTATAACAACCACGTGCATGATTACAACAATCACGACCATATTTATAACAACTACAAACTACGATTATAACAACTAATGACCAGGATTAGGTCAACTACGACTAAGGATTATAAACAACTGGCTAACTATAAATAAACAACCACGACCACGATTGTAACAACCACCATGATCATAATAACCACGTCCATATTATAACAATCACGACCATATATAAAACAAATTACAACTACGATTATAACAACCACGTCTATGATAACAACCATCAATTGGCGATTATAACAACTACGACTATGATTATGGAAGAGCTACGACTATGATCATCCACGACCATGATAATAACAACCAATGGCATTTTGATTATAACAACCACGACCACAATTGTAACAACCACCATGATTATAACAAACTACCACTATTTATATAACAACTACGACTATGATTATATCAACTACGACCATGATTATAATAACCACGACCATGATTATAATAACCACGATTATAACAGTTCCACTACCACATGTTTATAAATAACCACGACCATGATTATAACACTACGACCATGATTATAAATAACCACGACTATAATTAAAAACAACAACGACCAGTGATTATATCTACCACGACTATGATTATAACAAACTACTAATCATGAATATAACACCTACCCATGATTATAAAAACCTACGTAATTACATTATACGATCCACAACTATGATTATAATCTCGACTATGATTATAATAACCAAGAACCATGATTATTCCAACCACGACTATGAATATAACAACCAACCCACTATGATTATAAATAATCTACTTAATCATGATTATAACAACCAAGACTATGATTATAAATAACTACGACTCATGATTATGAGATAACCAATGCACAATGATTATATCAAGGACGATAATGAATATATCAACCATTTAATCACATTTATAAATAACCGATTTATCATAGATTATAAATCACTAATGACAATGAATATAACAACCACGACCATATTTAAATAAATCCACAACTATGATTATAACAACTACGACCATGATTATAACAACTACGACTATGATTAAGTAACAACACGACTATGATTATAACAACCTCGACCATATTTATAACAACCACTACTATATTATAACACCTACGACTACGATGATAACCACGACCATGATAATAACAACCACGACCATGATTATAACAACTACTAATTATGATTATAACAACCATTAATCATGATAAAAACAACTACGACCATGAGTATAACGAGACCACGACTACATTATACAACCACCACTATGAGATTATAACAATCTCAACTATGATTATAACATTCACTAATTGCGATTATAAATAACCACTCTAATTATGATTATAAATAACTACGAACATGATAATAACAAACTTCACGACCATGATTATAAATAAACTAATAACTATGATTATAAATAAACTACCACTAAGATTATAAGAACAACGACCATGATTATAACAAACTACGACCAAGATTATGGGCCACCCACTTCCCAAGATTATAACAACCATGACTATATCATTATAACAACAAACGACCGCGATTATGACAACCACGACTATGAATATAACAAATTACCACTATGATTATAACAACCAGGAATATGATTATTCCAACCAAGACCATGAATATAACAACCACCAATTATGATTATAACACCCACTTCCATGATTATAACAACCATCACTATGATTATAAATAAACAACGACCAAGGATATAACAACCACGAGACCATGATTGGCAATAACCATGACTATGATTATAATAAACTAGAATATGATTATTCCAACTGACGACCATGAATATTACAACCACGACCATGATTATAATAACCACGACTATGATTATAACACCCACGACTATGATTATAATAACCACGACTATGATTATTCCAACTCCCCGACCCGGCGAAGAGTAACAACCACGACTATTAATATAACAACTACGGACTATGATTATAAATACCCACGACTATGATTATAACAATCACGACCATGATTATGACAACCACGACCATGATTATAAATAACCACGACTATGATTATAAATAAACACTACCATGATTATAACAACTACCTAATTATGATTATAAGAACCACCACTCATGATTATAAAGACCCATCGTCTATGATTATACTCACCCACGACCGCTGATTATAACAACAACAACGACTACATTATAACAAACTTCACGACCAAAATTCTAACAAACTATTTAATTCATGATTATAACAACCACGACTAAGGATTACAAAAACTACTCACCATGTTTATCACAAATTCACGACTATTAATATAACAAAGGGCGACCATGAATATAACAAGGCGACCATGAATATAACAACCACGACTATGATTATAACAACCACGACTATATGATTATAACAACCACGACCATGGTTATATCAACCACGACTAATATAATAATTCCATGACCATGATTGATTATAAATAACTATGACTATGATTATAAATAAACTTACTTAATTAAATTATAAATAACCACGACCATGATTATAACAACCACGACTATGATTATAACAAACTAATGACCATGATTATAAATAAATCACGACTTATAGATTTTAATAACCATTTAATTAAGCGATTATAAATAACCATGACCATGATTATAACAACTCACTTAATCATGATTAAATAAACTTAATTTCATGATTATGCAACAACCACTAATTGGCGAATATAACAAATCCACGACCAGCGATTATAAAACCACGACCATGATTATAAGAGCCAATGACTACATTATAATAACCACAACCATGATTATGACAACCACGCCCATGATTATAACATGCATGACAATGATTATAACAACCACTTAATTAGGATTATAACAACTAATGCATAATGATTTTAACAGCCACGAATATGATTTTAATAACCACGACTATGGAATATAACAACCACGACCATATTTATAAATGTTCACGACTATGGTTATAAATAATCACGACCATGATTATAATAACTGGAAAATATTTAGAACAGCCACAACTATGATTATAATAACGACGACCATGATTATAAATGAACTATCATATAAGGATTATAACAACCAAGATATGAGATTATAACAACCACGACCATATTTATAAATAAACCACGACTATGATTATAAATAACCACGACCATTGACAAAATAACTACTACCATGATTATAACAGCTACGACTATGATCATATCCACACCATGATAATAACAACCACGACTATGATTATAACAACCACGACAACGTATTTTGTAACAACCACCATGAATAACCACGACTATGATTTTAACAATCACGACTATGATTATAACAACTACTTAATTACGGTTATAACAAATTCAATACTATGATTATAAACAACCATGACCATGATTATAAATAACCACTACCATGTTTTAGTAACAACCACGCCCATGATTATATCAAATCAATTTAATCATGATTATAACAAACCACGTATTTTGATTATAACAACCACGACCATGATTATAAATAACCATGCACTACGATTATAACAACCACGACCAGGATTATAACAACCACGACCAACGACCATGAGATTATAAATAACCACTATGATTATACCCACGACCATGATTATAACAACCACGCACTATGATTATCAACAACGACCATGATTTTAACAACCACGCACTCATGATTATAACAACCACTTTATGATTAAAACAACCACGACCATGAATATAATAACCACGACCATGATTATAAAACCACGACCATGATTAATGTCCACGACTTACGGATTTGAGAATTACGGTAACATCAAATGACGGTAACAACCACGACTATGATTATAACAACCACTTTACCATGAATATATAACAAACTACAAACATACGTGACAACAATGACGACCAGGATGAAATAACCACGACAATGATTATAACAACCACGACCATGATTATAACAACCAATGACTCGATTATAACAACCACAAATATGATTATAACAAGCACTCCACCATATTTATAATAACCAATGCATCATGATTATAACAACCAACGACCATGATTAAAATAACTACTTACTATGATTATAACAGCTACGGCCAAATGATTGTAACAGAACCACCATGATTATAACAATTATAACAACCACGAATTATGATTATAACACCTACGACTATGATTATAATAACAACGACTTTGATTATTCCAACCACGACCATGAATATAACAACCACGACTATGATTATAACACCCACTTAATTGCGATAGACAACAACGACTATGATTATAAATAACCACGACCATGATTAAGACAACCACGACCATGATTATAACAACCATGAACATGATTATAACAACCACTACTATTATTATAACAACCACGAGCATGATTATAACAACCATGAACATGATTATAACAACCACTACCATTATTATAACAACCACGACCATATATATAATAACCACGACTATGGTTATAAGAACCAATGACCATGATTATAACAATCTTGACAATATTTCGAACAACCACAACTATGATTATAACAACCACGACCATGTTTATAACAACCACGACTATGATTATAACAACCACAACTATGATTATAACAACCACGACCATATTTATAACAACCACGACTATGATTATAACCACGACCATGATTATAATAACTACGACTATGATTATAACAGCTACGACTATGATCATATCCACTACCATGATAATAACAGACACGACTATGATTATAACAACCACGACAGCGATTGTAACAACCACCATGATTATAACAACCACGACTATGATTTTAACAATCACGACTGTGATTAAAACAACCACGACCATGGTTATAACAACAACGACTATGATTATAACACCCAAGACCACGATTATAACAACCACTACCAGGTTTATAACAACCACGACCATGATTATAACAACCACAACTATGATTATAACAACCACGACCATATTTATAACAACCACGACTATGATTATAACAACCACGACAATGATTATAATAACTACGACTTATTATAACAGCTACGACTATGATCATATCCACGACCATGATAATAACAGACACGACTATGATTATAACAACCACGACAACGATTGTAACAACCACCATGATTATAACAACCACGACTATGATTTTAACAATCACGACTATGATTATAACAACCACGACCATGGTTATAACAACCACGACCATGATTATAACAACCGCGACTATGTTTTAACAATCACGACTATGATTATAACAACCACGACAATGATTAAAACTGCCACGAATATGATTATAACAACCACGACCATGATTATAACAACAACGACCATGATTAGAGCAACCACGACTACGATTATAACAACGACGACCATGATTATAACAACGACGACCATGATTATAAAAACCACGACCATGATTATAACAACCACGACAATGATTAAAACTGCCACGAATATGATTATAACAACCACGACCATGATTATAACAAATAACGACCATGATTATAGCAACCACGACTACGATTATAACAACGACGACCATGATTATAACAACCACGACCATGATCATAACATGCACATCAATGATTTTAACAACCACGACTATGATTATAAATAATCACGACCATGAATATAACAACCACGATCATATTTATAACAACCACAACTACGATTATAACAACCACGACCATGATTATAACAACCATGACTATGATTATAACACCTAACGACTATGATTATATATTAACCACGACTTTGATTATTCCAACCACCCAGGAATATAACAAACTACGACTATGATTATAAATTCAACGACTATGATTAAGACAAACAGACTATGATTATAACAACCACGACCACGAATATATCAACCACGACAATGATTATATCAAGGACGACAAATGAATATAACAACCACAACCATATTTATAAGAACGACGACTATGATTATAACAACTACGACCATGATTATAACAACCACGACCATATTTATAACAAACACAACTATGATTATAACAAATACGACCATGATTATAAATAACCGAACTATGATTATAACACCCAATGACTATGATCATAACAACTACGACCATATTTATAACAATCACGATTATGATTATAACACCTACGACAATGATAATAACCACTACGATAATATCAACCACGACAATTGATTATAACTTCCACGAACATGATTATAAATATCCACCACTCATGATTATAACATACACGACAATGATTATAACAACCACGACTATGATTATAACAACCACGACTATGAATATAACAAACAATGACCATATTTATAATAACCTAACGACTATGAGTTATAACAACCATGTAACCATGATTATAAATAATCCTGACAATATTTAGAACAACCAACTATGATTATAACAACCACGACCATGTTTATTACAACCCTGACTGTGATTATAACAACCACAACTATGATTATAACAGCCACGACCATATTTATATAAACTAAGACTATGATTATAACAACCACGACCAAGATTATAATAACTACGATTATGGTTATAACAGCTACTTACTATGATCATATCCACTACCATGATAATAACAGACACGACTATGAGTATAACAACCACGACAACGATTATAACAACCATCATGATTATAACAACCACGACCATGGTTATAACAAACTATGACTATGATTATAAAAACCAAGACCACTTATTATAGAAACCACTACCATGTTTATAACAACCACGACCATGATTATAACAACCACGACCATGATTATAACAACCACGACTATGATTATAACAACCAGGGACCATGATTATAACTAACCACGACTATGATTATAACAACCACGACTATGATTATAACTAAACTTGACCATGATTATAACAACTGCGACTATGATTATAACACCCACGACCATGATTATAACAACAACGACCATGATTATAAATAAACTAATGACCATGATTATAACAACTACGACTCATGATTATAACAACCACGACCATATTTATAACAAACACAACTATGATTATAACAACTACGACCATAAATATAACAACCACGACTATGATTATATCAACCACGACTATGACTAAACAACACGACCATATTAATAACAGCCACGACTATGATTATAACACCTAATTTAATTATGATAACCACGACCATGATTATAACTAAACGACTTAATTCATATTTATAACAAAACACAACTATGATTATAATAACTACGACCATGATTATAACAACCAGGACCATGATTATAACAACCAATGACTATGATTATAACAACCAGAATCATGATTATAACAAATCACGACTATGATTATAACAACCAATGAACATATTAATAATAACCACGACCATATTTATAACAACTATGATTTTAAAAACTACGTACCATGACTATAAGAAGCAACGACTATGATTATATCAACCACTACTATGATCATAATAAATCCACGTCCATATTTATAATAACCACGACTATGATTATAACAACTACTATCATGATTATAATAACTACGAATTATGGTTATAAAAGCTACGACTATGATCATATCCACCATGATAATAACAGACACGACTATGATTGTAATAACCACGACAACGATGTAAAAACCACCATGATTATAAATAACCACGACTATGTTTTAACAATCACGACTATGATTATAACAACTACGACCATGGTTATAACAACCACGACTATGATTATAACAATCCAAGACCACGATTATAACAATCACTACCATGTTTATAACAACTACTAATCATGATTATAACAAACTGGACCATGATTATAACAACCACGACTATGATTATAACAAATCCACGACTATGATTTTAACAACCACGACCATGATTATAACAACCGAGACTATGATTATAACATCTACGACAAGATTATAACAACCACGACTATGATTATAACAACCGCGACTATCATTATAACAACCACGACCATGATTATAACAACCACGACTACGATTATAAATAACGACTTACTATGATTATAACAACCACGACCATGATTATAACATGCACATCAATGATTATAACAAAAAACGACTATGATTATAACAACCACGACCAAGAATATAACAACCACGATCATATTTATAACAACTACGACTATGGTTATCACAACCACGACCATGATTATAACAATCTCTACCATATTTATAACAACAACCATTAACTTACGATTATAATAAACACCTACCGTGATTATAACAACCAAGACCACGATTATAAAAATCACTACCATGTTTATAACAACCACGACCATGATTATAAATAACCAGACCATGATTAACAACCACGACTAGTGATTATAACAACCATGACTATGATTTTAACAAACTACCATAAATATGAGAATGGGTCACGACCATGATTATAACAACCACGTAATACGATTATAAATAATGTATCATGATTATAACAAACTAATGCACCATGATTATAACAACGACGTTTTGTTTGGTTTTATGATATGATTATAAATAAACGCCAATTATATTATAACAATATCATTTAATTAGGCGATTATAACAACCACGATCATTATAATACAATACGACTATGGTTATAACAACCATTTAATTCTGATTATACAACAAATGACTTTTGTTGTGATTATAAAAACCACGAATACGATTATATGTAACCACGACCGTGATTATAAAAACCACTACTATGATTATAATATTCACGATTATATTATAATAACTATTACTTTGATTATTCTTTTCAAATAACTATATTCATGATTTTATATAAACTTTTTGTGGGAAATTAATGACTATGATTGTAACAACTTACTTATTCATGGATTATACAACCAAGACCATGATTATAATTAAACTATTAGTTCATGATTATTTCAAACGACTAATGATTATATTAATGACAATGATTATAAAAGTTAATTCCAAGGTTCAATATGTTAGTAATAACGACGACTATGATTATAACAATCACGACTATGAGTTATAACATCTACTTAACATGGATTAAACATACACGACTATATGGGTTAACAATTACGACTATGATTGGTAATAAATCATTGAGATTATTTGGATTATTACAACCAATGATTAATGATTATAACAAATCAATTTACTATTTATGTCAACTTACTGTACTATGATTATAAAAACTACGACAATGATTATAACCACGTATTAATGATAATAACCACGACAATTATTATAACCACGACCATGATTATAAATTACCACGACTACATTGTTATAACATCCACGACTATGATAATAACAATCACTATTATGATTATAATAACTACTAATGTGATTGTACCAAATTTGTTTTATGATTATAATAACTACGACCATGATTATAACAACCGCCACTATTATTATAACTATGCATGATTATAAAACTAATGACCATGATTATAACAACTACGACTATGGGTGATTATGTGGATGGCAACGACGACCAAGATATAACAACTACGAATATGATTATAACAACCACGGGTTTGGTTAAGTGATTATAAATAACTAATTGTTGACCATAATTTGATAACAACAATATGACTATGATTATAATAACCACACTCATGAGTTATATTAAACGCGTGATGATTAGTAATATATAATGTAATATGATTATAACAAATAGAACGACTTTCATATTATAAAACCATGACCATGAGTTTTAACAACCACGATGATTATTATAACTTACCTACTTATATTAATGATTATAGACTATGATTGGTCAACGATTTATAATAAATCGTTTTGGGCAATATTCATGAGATTATAAAACACGACCATGATTTAAATAACCATTATCATATTATAATAATCACGACTATGGTTATAACAACCTACTTACCATGATTATATCAATCGCGCACATGTTTATAACAACTAGGGTTAACTGACGTATTATAACAACCATTAATCATGATTATTTAACAATTACGACTAGATTATAACTCACTACTGATAATAATATAATTATAATCACTGATTATAACAATGCTACCATGATTATAAAAACTTTAATCATGATTATAACAACCACGACTAAGGATTATAACAAATACTATGATTCAATAATAAATAAGGTTACAATTAATTATGATTATATCAATGGTTGTTGATTATAATAATCCACGACTATGATTATAATGAACCATTTAATTGATTATAAAACTAATGCTTATGATTTATAACAACCACGACCTGATTATAACAAATAAGATTATGATTTATAAATAGAACCGACTATGATTATAAACCACGACTTGCATTAGAACACCAATACTATGTTTATAACACCTTACTTTTGTTGTAACTACGATTATGATGTCATAACCGACCATGATTATAAATAACCACGATTAAGGATTATAACAACCATTTAATTCATGATTATAACATCTATGCATCATTATAATAACAATGACTGTGATTATTAATAACCATGACTGTGGATTATATCAACTGGGTATGATTATATCTTACTCACGGTTCAGGATTATAATAAACTATTTATAGGTTATGATTATATCAACTACTATGATTATAGTAAATTTAATTCGCATTATAAATAAACATGACTATGATTATAATAACTAATGGTTTTGATTATAAATAAACGAATTATGATTATAAATAATCACGCATCATGATTTTTTTAACTATTAATTATGATTAGTGATTTATAAATTATTATATTTTACCTATGATTATAAATAACCGCGATTATGATTAAACCAAATAATATTATAACAACGGTATGATTATGAATAACCACGATCATTGATTATAATATAAAGCCCTATGATTATAACAATCACTTATTTATACGTTAACAACAATTTGCTGATTACATCAATCTTTTGACTATGGTTGTAACGACTGCGCATTATAGCAACCACGACTATTATTATAACAACGACTATGATTATAAAACCACGACTAGATTAGTAATAAACTTGTTTATTATAAACCACGAATATGATTATAAATAACCACGACTATGATTATAAAACTCCACGATGATTATAACAACTTTAGAATATGATTTTAATAATTACGACTATGATTTAATAATCAATAGTTTTACGACCATGATTATAATAATTGACGATTTATGATTATATCAAATCTACTACCATGATTATAAAAACCACGACTATGATTATAATAACAACGACTATGATTATAACAACCAAGACCATGATTATAAATATATCATTCATGGATTATAACAACCACGACCATGATTATAACACCACGACTATGAGATTATAAAAAATTATATAATTTTAATTTCACAAATAAGGATTATAACAATTTAATGACGATGATTTATAATAAATCACTATGATTATATTAACGACGATTATGATTATAAATAACAACGACCATGATTATAAAAACTACGACTATGATTATATCAACCACGACTATGATTGGTATCAATTACGACTATGATTATAATAAACAAGTACTTATGATTATAACAACCACGACAATGATTATATAGTCAACGACTTCTATATTATAACAACTACTAATATGATTATAACAAATGTATATTATTGGTGAAGTAACTACGACTCAGATTATAATAGACCAATTTGATTATGGTTATAACCACGACTATGATTATAACAATAACGACCATGATTATAAATACCACGACCATGATTATAACAAATTAATTACCTTTATGCTGATTATAATCATGACTAATGATTATAACAACCACGCATTATGATTATAACAAACTTACGACCATGATTATAACAAATCAATAATTCATTTTTATAACAAATAATGACTATGGTTATAATAACCAAGACCATGAGTTATTATAATCTGTTTTTTGTTGGTTTACGACCATGTTTATAAAGTCACAACTACGATTTATAAATAAATATTCTTACTTATTCATGATTGTAACAATTACGATTTATGATTATAAATCAACGACTATGATTTTAATTAATTAAGGATTATAAATAACTAATGACTATGATTATAAAAACCGATTTGTACCATGATTATAACAATTCACGATTTAGATTATAACAACCACGACTATGATTATAACAACCACGACTATGATTGTAACATCCATGACGATTATAAATGCAACGACTATGATTATAAATAACTGGGACTATGATTATAATAACTACGACTAATTATTATAAATAACCATGACTATGATTATAACAACCACGACTATGATTATAACAACTAATGAGTATAGTAACAACTTCGACCATGATTATAACACTCGAATATGGTTATAAATAACCAATAACTAGGATTATAAATAAACACGAATATGATTATAACAACTATGCACTATGATTATAATAACCACAATTGTGTTTATAAATAACCACGACTATGATTATAACAAACACGATCCTAGGTTACAAACATGACCATGATTATAATAATCATTTATGATTATAACAACCATGACCATATGATTATTTGACAACTACGACAATGATTATATCAAACAAGACCATGATTATATAAACTACGACTATGATTATAACAACAACGACCATGTATTATAATAACCACGACTATGATTATAACAACACGACTATGATTTTGCAACCGGTACGTATTTATAATAACTACGACTATGATTATAACAACAATTAATTAAGATTATAACTTATGACTATATTATAACTTCAATGACTATGATTATAATAACCATGACCATGGATTATTGAACAACTACGACCATGATTAAGCAACATCCACGACTATGATTTACAGCCACTTCTATGATTATAAATAACTGCTAATTAAGGATTATAAATCATTTACCAATATTATAACAACTTACGACTAAGGATTATAACAACCACTCACCATGATTATTATAATAACCACACGAGTAAGGATGATAACAACGTCGACCATGATTATAAATAACCCCGACCATGATTATAACAACCACGACTCTCATAACAACAATCAATTTACTATATGATTAAATAACCAAGACCAAGATTATATCAAACGCGCTTCTACGATTATAAATAACCAACTATAATCATAAATAAATCCACGGATCACATTATAATAACCTAATTTGATTATAATAAACCACGACTATGATTTAACAAATCACGACCATGATTATAAATAACCACGCATTATGATTATAACAACCACTAATTACGATTATAGCAACCACGATCATGATTATAACAACCACGACTAATATGATTATAACAACCTCGACCATGATTATAACAAATCCACGACAAATGATTTACAACATCCACGACTATGATTATAATAACAGCTAATGACTATTATTATAACAATCATGCATCATGATTATAACAGCTTAATGCACTATGATTATAAATAACCGCCGACCATGATTATAATAACCACGACCATTATTACAACAAATCCACGACCATGATTATACCAACCAATGACTATGATTAAAAAATCCACGACTACAGATTATAATTAACCAAGTTAATTCATGATTATAAATAACCACGACCATGATTATTAAGCAATCGCTGGCTACGATTTTGCAATAAATTCACGATTATGATTATAACAACTACCACCAAGGATTATAACAACCATGAGTATATGATAATAAACATCGACCATGATTATAACAATCCACGAATATGATTATAACATCCACCTAATTCATGATTATAACATCCACGAATAAAGTCGATTAAGAGTAACAACTACGACCATGATTATAATAAATCCACGACTAAGGGATTATAACAACCACGACCATGATTATAACAACCACTTAATTCATGATTATAACAAACCACGACTATGATTAAGTAAATAACCACGACCAAGATTATGTAACCACGACCATGATTATAACAACCACGACTGCTGCAATAAATCCACGACCATGATTATAACAACCAAGACCATGATTATAACAAACACGACCATGATTATAATAATACTGCAATGAATTATAACAACCACGAGACTAAGATTAAACAAACTACGTACTATGATTATATCAACCTCGAGTATGATTATAACAACCACGATCATGATTATATCAACCACGACTATGATTATAATAACCACGATCATGATTGTAAATAACCACGACCATAATATAACAAACTACGACTCTGGATTATAACAACCATTGACTAAGGATTATAATAACCAAGACCATGATTATAACAACCACGACAATGATATAATAACGTCGACCATGATTATAAATAACCACAAATATGATTATAACAACTACTTAATTATGAGATTATAACAACCACGACTATGATTATAATAACCACGACCACATTATAATAACTTTTACCATTTATGATTAGCAAAACCACGACCATGATTATACAACCACGACCATGAGTAATACAATCATGACTATGTACTTTTAAACAACCACAAACCATGATGATAACAACAACGATATGACGGTTATAAACCACGACCATGATTATTGAAAATAAACCACGACCATGAGATTGAAAATAAACTAATGACTATGATAACAACAATCGCCGTCTATGATAATAACAATCACGACTATGATTATAACAACCACGACCATGATTATAACAACCACGACCATGATTATAACAACCACGACGATGATTATAACAACCACGATCATGATTATAACAACCACGACTCTGATTATAACAAACAAGACCATGATTATAACAACCACGACCATGATTATTTCAACCACGACTATGATTAGAATAATCACGACAATGATTATAACATTCACGACCATGATTATAACAACAACGATTATGATAATAACCACAACCAAGATTATAACAACCACGACTATGATTATAACAACCACGACCATGATTATAACATCCACGACTATGATAATAACAATCACGACTATGATTATAACAACCACGACCGTGATTATATCAACTGCGACTATGATTATAACAACCACGACCATGATTATAACAACCACGACTATTACTATAACAACCACCACCATGATTATAACAACCACGACCGTGATTATAACAACCACGACTATGATTATAACAACCACGACTCTGATTATAACAACCAAGACCATGATTATAACAACCACGAGCATGATTTTTTCAACCACGACTATGATTAGAACAATCACGACAATGATTATAAAACCCACGACCATGATTATAACAACTGCGATTATGATCATAACCACAACCATAATTATAACAACCACGACTATGATTATAACAACCACGACCATGATTATAACATCCACGACTATGATAATACCAATCACGACTATGATTTTAACAACCACGACCGTGATTATATCAACTATGCCTATGATTATAACAACCACGACCATGATTATAACAACCACGACTATTATTATAACAACAACGACCATGATTATAAAAACCACGACCATGATTATAACAACCACAACCATGTTTATTACAACCACGAATATGATTATAACAACCACGACCATGATTATAACAACCACGACCAACATTATAACAACCACGAAGATGATTTTAACAACCACGACTATGATTATAACAACCACGAACATGATTATAACAACCACCACCATGATTATAATAACCACGACTATGATTATATCAACCACGACTATGATTATAACAACCACGACCATGATTATAACAACCACGACTATAATTAAAACAACCACGACCATGTTTATAACAACCACGACTATGATTATAACAACCACGACCATGATTATAACAAATTAATGTAATTATGACAAAATAAATCAACACCATGATTATAACAACCACGATAAATACGATAACAACGTCGACTATGATTATAATAATTCCATGACCATGATTATAATAACCAGACTATGATTATAAATAACCACGACCATGATTATAATAACCAATGAATTGGATGGTACAACCACGACCATGATTATATCAACGTTTCCATGATTATAAATAAATCCACGACCATGATTATAACAAATATAACAACCACGACCCATGATTATAACAAAATATAAATAACCACAATTATGATTATAACAACCACGACTTATAATTATAACAACTTCACGACTATGATTTTAATAAATCCACGTACCATGATTATAACAACCAAGACTAAGGATTATATCAAATCACGACCATGATTATAAATAAATCCACGACCATGATTATAACAACCACGACTATGATTATAAATAAGCCACGACCAAGGATTATAATAAAGACGATCTAAGATTACAACATCCATGACTATGATTATAACAGCCACGACTATGATTATAATAACTGACCATGACTATAATAACTACTTAATTAATATTATAAATAAACTACTTATTCGTTGATTATAAATAACCACCACCATGATTATAATAAATCCATTTATATGATGATAACAACGTCGGACCATGATTATAACAACTACGAATATGATTAAATAACCACGACCTTTACATTATAACAAGTTCATTTAATATGATTATAAATAAACTAATGACCATAATTATAATAACCATACTATGATTATAACAACCACGACCATGATTACAATGTTTATCATGATTATAACCACGACCATGATAATAAATAAATCACGACTTTACATTATAACAACCACGACAAATGATTATAATAACCACGACCATGATTATAACAACCACGACCGCCAAGATTATAAATAACTACTACCATGATAATAATAATCACGACTATGATTATAAATAACCACGACTAAGGATTATAAATAACCACGTATAATTGATTATAACAACCACGACAATGATTATAACAACTACGACCATGATTATAAATAACCACGACTAAGGATTATAACAACTAAGACCATGATAATAAATAATCGCTAATTATGATTATAAATAACTACACCATTATTATATAACAAAATCCACGACTAAGGATTTACAACCACCACCATGATTAGAAAATAACTAATGAGCATGATGAGTCAACGTCGACCAAGATTATAACAACCACTTAATTCAAGGATTATAAATATAAATATGTAACCGAACGGAAGTACAATGA